>NW_011338027.1:0-3744 GCF_000735185.1 Notothenia coriiceps
GGACTGCCCCCCCCCTTAGGGGAATTCATCCACAGAAAACACACTGGACGCTGTACTAGGTCAGGAACCAGAGGAGACTGAGGTCCACTGCAGACGGACCACTTTTGGATAAAATGCCCTCTCCATTAAAGACAGCTCGTTCTGGAATAGCCCCCCAACTGAGACACGGATTGTCCCACTCTCAATAGCTTCAAAGGTCAACTCAAAGAATGGTTGAGAAACAACCAGACGTGTAATCACCGCTAAATGCACTTTAACACACTGCTCTCCTTTAACACAGGGGTAACTGCTCTCCTTTAACACAGGGGTAACTGCTCTCCTTTAACACACAGGGGTAACTGCTCTCCTTTAACACAGGGGTAACTGCTCTCCTTTAACACAGGGGTAACTGCTCTCCTTTAACACAGGGGTAACTGCTCTCCTTTAACACAGGGGCAACTGCTCTCCTTTAACACAGGGGTATCTGCTCTCCTTTAACACAGGGGTAACTCCTCTCCTTTAACACAGGGGTAACTGCTCTCCTTTAACACAGGGGTATCTGCTCTTGCACTTTACATGTCGTAGCTGCTACATTGTACTGCCATGTGGTAAATGCTTGTATGCTGCTCTTGCTCTTTTGCATATCATGTATTTATGTTTTGCTATGTTTCCAAATGTCATGTTCTTATATGTTGTATGTGACGGACTACGGATGGAAATTAGCTCAAAGCTAAAATCCGGCATATTTACACTTGGAGCATCTTTTGTCTCAAGTGTTCATTAATGTGCACTGTCCCGATTCAAATAAACGATTAAATGAAAATGAAAAAGAAAAGCGTGATATTGCTAAGAGTGTGTGAGAGTGTGTGAGAGTGTGTGAGAGTGTGTGAGAGTGTGTGAGAGTGTGTGGATGTTTAAGTCTCAACACTTAGAGGTTGCTGTGTGTCATTATCTTCAATCAGAGCCAAATGTATTTAAGTGTTTCCCCCCCTTGGAGCTGAACTTTTAGAGGAAGAATATTGATATTTTATGGGCATGGATAACCTTCACTGCATATCAAACTTACCTACAACTATTCTCCAACATTTTGAGTGTGTGTTCCTACAGTTCCTTCAGGGCTGCCATTGATTTCTATTCATTTCAAAACAAGGCACTGACACCTGCCTGCGGGTCACAGATAATGTCAGCTGTCTCTCGTCAACTCTGTCTCTTGTCATTTCAAAAATGATCTGGAAGTTACTCTCTGTTTTATCATGCAACAGTTGCACCTTAGTGAAGTCAAGAGGTGCCTAGAGTAATTAAAAAACACTTCACTACGCTTTGGAAACCAGACAAACACACACAAAAACAAAGCCTTGGTGGATTTGGATGATTAAAAACAGTATGAACTCTGCTGCAATGCCAAAGAGTTATCAATAGGTGCTCAGGTGCACATAGCTTTCTGCTGAGTGGGTGCAAGCTAATTACTGAAATGAGTGGATAGCTGGGGATCAAATGCTCTTCAGGTGCAAACGTTCACACTGGTGCTGTGCGGCATGTGTGGTTGCTGAGGGGCGATGTGCGAGGGCGGACTATACACTGCTCTGTTAATATCCAGATGAACTGCAACCAGAACATCTAACGTGAAGGCTGTATATTAACTCATGCATGGGTATGAATACAGATGAATAGATAGCTCAGGTAAGCATCAACTGAGTGCTTATTCACCTCCTAAATGTATGTATGTTCATTTCTTATTTTAAAAGTTACTTCACTATATATACATTTGAATTGTATCTTAAAGGTTATTCTTCTTGAGGGACTTCTTCCTCTAATATCTCTCTGAGGTGTACGTCAGAGACCAATGATGGGTTTTAAGGAAGTAGGACGTACCTGTGCCATGTGACCAGAGGGTCAGGTGATCCAGAGGTCATGCAGGTGAAGGTCACTGATTCCTGGTAGTCAGCGGTGGCGTTGAAGGCCGGCTGAAACACGGAGAGCACCGGAGGGACTGCAGACACAAAGAAAACACAATCAAATCAACATTTATTATAAATCACAAGACATGCCTCAAAGGGCTGTACAAAAGCAAGAGAGAAAAACTAAATACAAACGTCAGAGCAGAACAATTCTAAAAACATTATACATAAGTATTGCCATGTGATAAAAGCATGTGAGTGAAGTGATGCTAATGTAGATGGAGGCTAGGTGATGGAAAGTAGTTGAGAAGATCCGAAGAGGTGGGTTTTTAAAGCCATTAGACCCTGACACTTAATTACATCTCTAAAACCTAAATCTATACAATATTAAAGATCAAAGGCAAGATGCAGTGGCCGTGGCCGTGTCCTGTGAACACCCAGAAAATGCCTCTCTGTCGGTAATCCCTCGGGGCTTTCAGGTAACATTTGGACGGAGCTTTGGTAAGAAAACACAAAGGATCTGAACACAGAGATATGAATAATACTATTGTCTGATTCTGAAACGCTCAGATAAATCCGTAGAGAATGTGTGTCGACATCAACAACAACAACAAACCTTTCTTCGGTGAGTAAAGTATTCAATCTGTCGAGTGATCGAAGCACGGACGTTGTTTTTAGTGTCAGGCTAATTGGTGCGTTTTGTTGAACTACTAAATACTGTTCATATTTACATTAATGATGTGACCGTCCGTGTTTCCTCATTTCTCTTTTTACTGCCCTGGTGTGTCTTCGTAACTCTGGCACAACTATTTCCTTCGGGATGAATAAAGTCCTATCTTATCATACTGTAACAACCGGGGTTTTTATGTGACCGGTAGTCACTCACGGTAACGCCAACCCAGCCAGCGATTCGCTGTTGGTTGGCGCCTCCATTTCCTTTTCCCCCTATTTAGTTAGACGGAGCAGGAAGGGAAAGGTGTGTGCAGCAAGAGGGATCGGTGGAGCAACACGCTCATCTGTTTAGAGACCAGCAGTGAGGTCGTTTAAAGTCCGTGTTACCGTTGTCTGATCCACCGTCATCATACCCTTCTGTCGCTTCACTTCCCGGATTATTGTTTACAAAACTGAAAGGAGCCGGTCATCTCCCAATAGGGCTGCAACGATTAGTCGACATAATCGACGACGTCGATCATAAAAATTCGTTGACGCGGAATTTTAGTGTCGACGCGTCGTATAAAAACAATCAGAGAGCCGGTAACGTTAATTCAAAACTGCGCAAATGTTCATTTGTAACTGCAATGCACTACAGGAAGTGCTGGGGGCAGTATACTCTCCATTGTCTGCCATGACTGCATTCTGTACTAACAACAAAGAAGAAAGAATACGAACGATGGCGGAAAGGAGAGAGAATGAGGGTGATGAAGAGCTCAAAAAAGTGAGACCGAGAGTTTCGAAAGTGTGGGAGTATTTCACAGACGACAAGCCAAAGAAGTCAGTGAAATGCAGAATTTGTAAAGGGGAATTGGCATTCCACGGCAGCACTACAGTGATGCACGAGCATTTAAAACGCAAGCACCCTGGAACCGTGAGGACTGCTACTTTGGATCATGGGTAAGTTTGAGCAAGTTAGCCATAGTCATGTTTACGTTAGCTTACATGTTGGAAAACAGAACGTCTCATGGTTAATGCTTGCTAAGCAAACGCTATTTCAGTTATGTTGAGGCTGCGTGTCCACCAACGAGCTGCTAAACAGCGCCAAGCTTACAGCGTAGTAGAGCACACTAGAGCTTTATGGACGCTGTAATTAATTCCAAACTTAAAATAATCGTTAGATTAGTCGACTAATCGAAAAAATAATCGACCGATT
>NW_011338028.1:0-5990 GCF_000735185.1 Notothenia coriiceps
AATTGAAATGACTGCGATTAAATCAGCATATACTTCTGCCAGGGGATGCCACCCCTGAAATTCTCCTGCAACCCTCTTGCCACTCCATGAATATTTTTCTAGATCCGCCCCTGATGTGAGTCAATACTCATTTGTAATGTTTATGTTACCTTTGAGGCCTGGCTTCAGCCTGTGTCGTTGAGTAAAAACATGTCATCACCATGTTTTAAAGCCATTAAGGAATGCATGTTTCATACATTTGCAAAATGCCATTGTGTTTGAAGAGTTTAGTTTAAAATGTTGAGAGTAAAATAAGGTGAAAAAGTTGTGAAGGTTGTTTTTGTAAGTGTGATTTAGTGACTATAAACTACATAAGGCCCCACTATTAATTATGATAGCCACAACTATCCTTGTGTACAGTGTGACAGATAACTGATGAATAACATTTTAAGGCAGAAGAAAGTCTGTTGTGTTATGAGTCAAACAGGCACACTGCTGCTGTGTAACTGTTGCACATACCAGGAAAGACAATATAATCATAATAATGTTTCAAACTTACAACATAAATGCAACTGCAAATATTATGAGTAATACAATACCTTGAACAAACAGGGACGGACACTAGTGTAAAGAGTATTGTACTTGACTGCATTATATTATGAGCCCTTTGTGTTTTTTTGTTTACCCCTGTGTATAAAAATGTGTATACGGCCAAAGTATGAACTCTACTATATTACACATTTGCAATGCCTAAAGCACTGCACTGAGTGAATGCTTGTCATCTTTCATCAGGCATTTATATGATATTTGCATCATTTCTGACAAGGCGTTGAGACGCTGTCAGTTTATTGCAAAAATATAAAATATGAAACAGCTTGAGGCTCACGCTATCCACCACCTCAGCAATAATACTGTGTTATGAAGGTATTGTCGGAAATGAAGAGAAGAGAAGTTGTAGACATATTGGGTCTGCATTTATTATTTTGTTCCAACTAAGGCCTTCAACCAAATATTGTGGCATAATGAAAAAGTATTGCAACATGTTTGTCCAATAAGAATATAATGTGATGGTATCATAAGGTAAGATTATTTCCCTACAAATCATTTAATTCCACTTTTTGTGATTTTTTAGGACCATTCATCTGCTTTTTTACAGTCAAGTTATCATCAAGCATGTTTGTGGAAAGACAATTTAACAAAACGGAGTTATCTCCATAAAAGGTCAAAAAATGTATCTTACTGAGGAAGACCATGAGACATAGGAAACTAGTCAGGGGACCTGGATAAAGAGTGTTTATTTTGGTAAGATGTATTTTCCTTTTTTACACCAGCATCAAAAACATGAAATATGTAAAACATGCTGTAAATGCAATATTTAAAGTTAATTCATGTTTTGTTATTACAGTGGAAGATGAGGGAAATCCAAATTAAAAGGATTTTGTTCTGTTTAAAGTGCTACCATAAGGGGGATACCTTGTTTTGGTTGTATTAGCTCCCTGAGCCTCAGTTTTTAGCTTAATGATATTTTTTATCAAACATTTTTCCAAGCTAAAGGGAAGCTGGAGTTCATTATTTATTTATTTTACAAGATAGCGGCTACAAAAAAGAAAAGTGAGGGTGCATATCAGAGATAAAGTAGTGCAATGCCTAATACTTGCACTGCTGCACTAGAAAAATGAATGTAAGCTGTATTTAATACTAACAAAACATTCACGGCAACACAGTTCTCCAGAGTACACAGCGTGCTTCTGTGGTAGCCTGCTGGATGCTTTGAAATGATATCTCAATTCATGATATTATTCTTTAATAAAAGCCCAGTGCTGCTGCCGCCAAGGCCCAACACGGCCGTGCAGGAGGAGAAGTGATGCTGCGTCGGCTTCTGTTCCTGCTCCGTGACACTCTGAGCCCAGGGGCGATGTAGGGATAAAAAGGTTTGTGAGAAGGGGGACAGGGGCTCAGGGACGTGCCAGCAGAAGTTCCATTTAGATTAGACTGTTTTAATGTCCTCTGAAATTTCCAATAAACGGCAGTTGGAACCGCCGCCCCTCTGTTTTCATTTGATTGTCCATCACCTCAGACGTAACCTTGTACGATGTGCTTTTGAATTGCTGCCCTGACTGGCCTTGTATCTCCACTGTTATATCAACAACAAGCGATAAACCCATCTTGCAATCTGCTGCTCTCCTCCCTGTAAGTCGATTCAGAGGCAGATACACAGGTGCCTGGAATGAACCAAGCGTTTCAATGAAATACGCTAAAATATAATGAATGCTTCACTCTCTATTGCAGTGCTCTCTACCACACTCTAAACATGAAGACAAAGGGTATTACTTAAACAAGAAGAGTAGGTGAGGATCTCCTCTCCATTACAGATGCCTGCACTTTATAAAAGTGCTGCATGTTCTACAGCTTGAATGCCAGCACAGGGAATTAATAAGAGACACATAATGTTGAGCATCCGTCAAAATGGAGTGGTTTTTACTATCCAACAAGCCGATCAAACATTCCTGGCTATGACTGCTCTGTAAAATGCCCACATTTAAACCCAGCGTTGTAAAAACTAAGATAAACAAAGAGAGGTCAAACTCAGTAGATAATGAGGCACCCAGATGGACGGAATACAAATCTGTGGCCTTCTAGAATCGCTTCATACAGCAAGCCAATATTTTTTCTGCTTCTTTTTTCTCCCTGCCTGACTCTGTGTTAATGGCAGCTGTTTCCCGCAAGACGGCTGTATGCTGTTCAAACATCGCTGCCATGTGCTGCACTGGTAATGAAGAGAACAGCGAGATGGCTTCGGATGCCACTGACTAATGAATCACGACACTGGTGGAACAAATCCCCCCCCAGCACCCCGTCTCCCCCACACACTTCCTAGTTGAAATACAATTATATTGCTAATGTTCTACCTGTTTTCTCAATGCATCCATTATTAAGTTGGATGGTGAGCAGAGGAGTATGAGCTTCCACCTTTGAGAAATGGAGACAGAATTCATAAGAGGAACAATTATTTTTAATACGGATGTGGGGTAACATACATGCTTTACAAATCCATCGTGCATTCATTCTGCTCTTATCTTTGGATATTTGACAATACTGTATAACACTGACACCTTACAATGAAGCACATACTCTGGAATGTAGATCAATAATACAAGGCTGCGAGAAACATCTGAATATAATCAAAATCATAAGAATGAAGGGTTGACATTCTTCCCTGTGTGACTTGCCTGACAAGACCAACACTCAAACTCAAAGGCCAGAAAAGAACACTATGTGAAACTACACACTTACGGAGGCCAAATGTTGTAAACATTCCTGACTTGTAACATAAATTGATTCTACAACATTTCTATGAATTGTGTGAAAACATAGATGCTGAACTGCTGATGGAATGTGTTCATATTCTCCAATGACCTAAACCAAAACACCTTAGTAAAGTACACTTTTTTTTCCTTCCAAAAACAAAATATCACACCGATTTGAGGAAAGGGATTATTTAATTGTATCCAAAGATGTTAGGTCAGCAGCGTAGTTAAAACCTGCTTTTTTTTTAAATACGACTATTGGCTAAGACCAAGTCGTCTTTATCTTTTAAAGACTTGGAAAGGGTTATCAACGCCTTTGTAACCACAAGGTTGGATTACTGCAACGGTCTGTATGTGGGTATGGACCAGGCCTCAATTAAACGCCTGCAGCTAGTGCAGAACGCCGCTGCACGTCTTCTTACTGGCCACAAAAAGCGTGACCACATTACCCCAATTCTGGCCTCACTGCACTGGCTTCCAATTCGGTTCCGAATTGATTTTAAACTCCTTTTATTTGTTTTTAAAGCACTAAATGGGCTGGCTCCGGCCTATATAGCTGAACTCCTCCAGCGCTACACCCAAGCCAGAGCCTTAAGGTCTGCTGACCAGCTACTGCTGGTAGTGCCCCAGACCAGGCTCAAAACCCGAGGGCACCGAGCCTTCCCAGCAGCTGGTCCCAGGCTCTGGAACACTCTGCCCCTCCATATGAGGTCGGCCCAGACTCTAGGGGTTTTTAAAACAAAACTAAAGACTCACTTCTTCTCCCTGGCATTCTAGTCCGAGCAGAGTATGACTACGGACAATTCCCTGTGTTGGATTTTTATATTTGTTGTGGTAATTTATTGTCTTCTGTTCTTTGCGAATGTAGTAATGTGTTATTTATTATTTGCATGTACAGCACTTTGGTCTCGACCAAAAATCGTTTTAAAATGTGCTTTATAAATAAAACCTGATTTGATTTGATATGTTTTCTTTTATAGTTTTGATGTCCTCAGTATAAATCTACAATGTAGAAACATTTCAAATAAATAACAAACCTCGAATGAAACTTTTGACTGGTAGTGCACATCCAACAATCCCTCCCTTTTTTGTTCGGTTTTGGTCTCCTCCGACTCATTAGAAAAGTTTCTTATTAAAAAATATATGTTATGCTGCTAAATGCAAGTCGCTAATTAAACCTTCTTGTACTGTAGATGGGGTTTATTGGAGCTCATATTAGCTTCATGTTGCTATTTAATACATATTAAATCTATGTAAGTGGTGGTAATGGTTCAATTGTGCGATCAAACCAAAACAAATAACTAAGAGAGGCAAATTTGGGTGATGATTCTCTGTGGGTTTATAACTGTGATTGAAAAACATTACACTCTCTCTAAGTTCTAATTGTCTACTGTTCTGCAGTAATGCAATGCAAAAGCATCATATTAAGGGCCTGAAACAAAACATATTCACCCTCTTCTAGACATTTCTACCATAGCAGGAAAAGCACAACATTTTAAAGAGGACATATTATGTTCATTTTCAGGTTCATAATAGTATTTTGTGCCTCTATTACTGTGACATGTTTCCATGCTCTAATGTTCAATAAGCTATTTATTTGTCTCATACTGCCTGTGCTGCAGCGCCTCTTTTCACCCTCTGTCTGAAACCAGAGTCCAGTCTGCTCTGATTGGTTAGCTCTGTTGTGATTGGTCAACCGCTTAGAGATGTTCTTCGCCTAAGCCCCGTATAATGTGTTGGAGCGCTAGCCAATAGAAGCAAAAGTGTTACATAGGGATGTCATTATGTTATATACTGTAATTTATTTATTTATTTTTTAGTTACGCACAAAATTCTTTATTATTCCGCCGGGTTATTTTGCGCCTCTTCTTCTCCCACATTCCACATTGCAGAAACTCCGTTCAAACATCAAAACGTTCAGCTCGGTCGGGAATCGATGGCGATTACTTTTCTCATTCATAACTTTCATAATTCCCGAGATGTAGCCCATAATTCATCACATTTTTAACATTTTAACTTTAACATTGCGCAGCTCGTTAAGGCAGAGTGCGTGATGTCAGAGTTAGAGTGGAGGACGGTTTGAAATTTGCCTTCATATTTTTTTTTTAAAACTGCCATAATTCCCAAACCCTACATTCCAGAGAAATACTTTTTCATGACAAACGTAGGAAAACATCTCGTAGCTTGAAAAATAACAAATAATTAAGCAAAAAATAATTAAACAAAATGCCTCTTGAGGGCATGAAGTGACAAAAACTTTCAACATGTCTCCATTAAAGCCCATTGTAATTTCAGGCAGATATTTCCTCACAGCAGCAGCAGCTTTAGTTAATCTGCCAAAAAGGCCACATTATTGACCTGAAAGTACACAAAAAGCACACTTCAGATACTCAAGGTCCTTGAGATGCTTCACGCTTTGAAATTTCACCGATATCTGCTACGGTTTTCAACAAAACGTTCACATGTAACAGGTTTATTCAGAACAATGGAAACCTTTGATCTCTGGACACCTCCTTAGCTAAAATATAAACACCTGTGTCATGGAACACGATGATGTCATCGCTCCAACTGACATGCTCAGAGCAGCAGACTTCAGATAATGGTTAATGGTCCTGCCCTCAACAGCTCTACGTCAATTATGGGGTGTCATCATATGCCGTTTGCATGGAAAGCGACATCGTCTTTTATGGCGAGAGATGCGTA
>NW_011338029.1:0-3339 GCF_000735185.1 Notothenia coriiceps
CTAACCTGTTAGCACCTGCAACACACACACACACACACACACACACACACACACACACACACACACACAGACAAATATGCAATGTGTTTCCTGCTGCGAGGGATTAAAAGGTAAGAAATCAGTTTTGGAGTCAGACTGATGTGGAAAACAGACGAATTGTTGGAAGGAGCAGCAGATCCCTCCTCCTCTCCCTCCTGCAGCATGACGACACGTCATCTTTCACAGTGAGTCTGCAGATCCAGGGTCAGATCCTGCAGAAAGTCGCCAAAGATTGGGTCATCTACTGAGGCCCGTAGAGAGCATGACTCAACGCTTCAATCACTTTCATCTCTGGATTTAACGAGCGCCAGAGTGACGTTCCCAAACTACGTCCAAACTTTGAGTCACGGACAGATTATTTATAATGACAGGTCTCTCTTTGAGTTCATTAACAGATCTGTATTCCCTCAGGATGGCGTTTTGCTCGGGGCGGTTGGCGCCTACGACTGGAACGGTGCCGTGCTGAAAGAAACCAAACACGGGAAGGTGGTTCCACCAAAGTCCTCCTATAAGGACGAGTTTCCAGAAGAGCTGAAGAACCATGGAGCCTATCTGGGTAACAAACCCCTTCTGTGAAGTTCCCATAAACTGTCTGTAAACAGTGATAGATATATATCTGTGTGTCCAGCAACCACAGACTGACTGATGAAGCCAACATGACGTCATCCATTTGTCTGTAGACGACCGTTTTGAAGTTTCTTTGGTATTTCCAACTTCAAAATCAAGTTTTTTGGGGGCATAGATTATTCGACAAAAGGGTAGAGCATTAGCTTTGCAAACAATATGTCACCAGCTAACGCCACAGCTAGCCGGCTAAATTGGCTAGCAAGGCACATCCAAAATTCAAGTTAACTATGAAAACACTTGGGAGACACATTTTTGCTAGTTGAAAACATACGAAAAATAAAATATGCGTACCAGAAAATAATGAAAAGTCAAACAAAGAACGTGAAATAGTTTTTCTTTGCGCTTTTCAACTAGTTGTACTTCAGTATTATGGGGTAACTGGAAACCCTAAGGGAAAGGAACATATCAATAATGTTCCTGATGTTCGTACTGGTTCTGTGTGCGTGTTCTGGTCTCAGGTTATTCGGTTGGTTCCCTCATTTCCTCTCGCGGCGCTCAGCTCTACGTGGCCGGAGCTCCGAGGTTCAACCACACCGGGAAGGTCATCGTGTTCACGCTGAAAAACACCGGAAACCTGACCATCCTAGAGGCGCTACTGGGAGAGCAGGTCTCACACACACACACACACACACACACACACACACACACACACACACACACACACACACACACACACACACACACACACACACACATGGTTGTCTCCAGAATGAGGGTGTTCTCCCTGAGAGTTTTCATGAAGTGAAATATTTGATAATATTGAACTTCAAAGAGTCCAGAAAAAAAGTTTAGTGTTGAAAGTGAAAGAGCCAAACTATGGTGGCCGACAGGTGCAAATACAAAACGCTGCATGAAGCTCAAAACACAACGGAGACCAGGGGACACTGTTGGCGACAAAAGGAAAGTTGACAAAATAAAATAAAAGTTATGTTGTCTTTTTTTGGGGGGGATTATAAAGCAGCTGTCTCAGAGCTAGTCGTCTCATAACTGAACGTGTTCATCAGTATATCTGAAATGACTAGGTTAGCTAAGATAAGATAAGATGGTACTTTATTGATCCCAATTTGGGAAATTGTTGTGTTACAGCAGCATAAGAAGACAAGGCAATGTACATATTTAATTTCAAAGACTAGAAATAATCAAGAAAGTATAAAATATACATGTTGAATTTAACAAGGTATTTTATATATATATGTATATAGACATACATATATGACAGAAGGAATATTAAATATTGAACAGATTATATAAATGTAAAATGTAGAACGTGGTTTTGTTCCAAGAGAAGCTATGGAGCAGGGATTTCTCTTCCAGAGGTGATTTATTGTACAGTTATTGCAGTGGGCAGGAATGTGTTCCTGTATCGGTCCGTGTGACAGCGGAGCTACGTTAGCTAGCTAGCTTACAGCAGATCTGTAACATCAGAAGGAGTCATGTGATCACATTGTTAAAATAAGACCATGAAACATTTCAGGTAAGTTTCCAACAACAGTTTCTCCTAATGGAAATGTTTTTGCACCGTATATTTTTCCTTTCACTACTTTGAAGTATATAATATAGTGGCGTTATAGCGTTGGTTATAGAAATGATGCAGAGTTGTGAAAATGTTCTGTACCCAAAATATAAATGCCTGTGGGGTGAAGTGATGAATTCATTCCTGAGCAGGGAGGACGCTCGCCCACACAGCGGCTCAATCACAGCTTCTGAGGATGAGAGCATGAAGGCAACACACACTTTAACAATGACTCACACAGGTGGAGACGTAGGAAGAAGGTGAGGTCACGACCTTCTCTGTGTTTACACCTTCATCTTCATTCCTCTCCTCCTCCTCCTCCTTATTTTCCAATAGCAGTCTTTTTTTTCCAGGCCGTCTGTGTTGACTTTGGGCCGCAGGTTTAATTCCTCTCGTGCTGATGTGGTGTGAAATACTTGAGACACCTGGGATCATGACAAGCTATCGTTACAACCTGTAAGTGTGTCAGTGTGTTGCACCCTGCAGCGCTCAAATCCTGCAAGGAGAACACCACACACACTCTCACTGTGACATTATCCGTGTGTGTGTATTGTTTAGACCCTCCAGAAAAACGCGGGCAAAAATCCTTGATTATGCGATTAAACATGCGGGGTTTTTATGTGATTTTATGCGGTGAAATTGCGGGAAGTTGCGAAATATGCTAAATATGCGGGGGAAAAGAATAACAATTTTTTTAAATATTGGGCTGTCTTATTTATTCTCTCTCACACACAACCTGCCACTAACGTTAAACCCCTTTACTATTCAATTAAACACATTCAATGGTTATTTATTGTAAAAGCAATTGGGCTATTTTTAATCTCACACACACACCCACCCCCCACCCCCACACACACACACACACACACACACACACACACACACCCCCCCCCACACACACACACACACACACACACACACTTCTCCACCTCATTCTGTTTTCATTTACTCGTTCGTTATCTGACCAGCTTCAATCTTGTAGGCTACTCACTTCGTTTCTTGTAGCCCTCGAAAGGGTTTTGGAGGTTGATGCCTCGGTGAATGTGAGTTGTTTGGCTTTCTTGTCCGCAGCAGCAGAAAGCATTTTCGAATGTTTGAATGAATCAAAGTGGGTCGTCACCGTCGATTTTCTCTTATGCTCCAACACACAGTTGCACGGG
>NW_011338030.1:0-1960 GCF_000735185.1 Notothenia coriiceps
GAGGTTTTCCCTTGAGCGAGGGCAGATCACGTACCAATCACGGCCCTCGCGTTTCAAACTGTCTGAAATGAATCGCTACATCTGTAGTAATGTAGCATAACATATAATGTATATAATATATATATATTAATATAATAATAATATATTAGCAAGCATAGACAGTATATTTAGCCAGCATGGAATGTAGCATAAAATAGCACCATAGACATTAATCTCATACATTTTCATTATATAAAGTGTGACATGTAAAACCTTGTATGCAATTGACAGTGATAAAGGGATTTGGTTTTCATTAATGGAGGAATAATTTAGTAAATTCAAGAAATTAACTTTATTATTTATTAACTTTATTATTTCATTTCATTTTATTTGAGGAAGTGTGCAAAAGGAGGAGGAAGACGCTCAGGGACAGGTTCCGCAAGGAAAAAAGTATGGAGAAGGAGGCCAAAAGAAGCGGGGCAGGGTCTGCAGGGGGATACAAGCCCTGGCGTTTCACGGCAGTGATGGGGTTTTTAACCCCATTCATCACTGACCGTGAGACGTCCAGCAATGTCCCCCGGCAAACCCTGCCTCCATCCACCCGGTGGCAGAGGAAGAGAGCCAGCTAGCCAGTCAGCCAGCCAGTCAGCCAGCCAGTCAGCCAGCAGCCAGCCAGTCCGCCAGCAGCCAGCCAGCAGAGAGAGGACAGGAGGAGGAGAATGTTGAGGTCCGGGGGAAAAATAAACGGGGAAGGGAGATGTCCTCATATGAAAGGAGTTTGCTGTCTGCCATCGCACAACCAACCCCACCAGTGGTGGAGGAGGACGAGGACTTGCTCTTTTTCAGGAGCCTCTTGCCCACCATGAGGCTGATGTCAAGGGCAAAGAGGGCAAGAGTCCGCTTCGGCATTCATAAGGTCATTTTTGAGGCGGACCAGGAGGAGGAGAATTTGTAATTAATAATACTTTTTAGTTTTTCACACATACTGATCCACATTACATGTTTTTACACTCATCACTCATCACACACTTCACTCACAACATTACATAATAAAACATTATTTAAAGTATGTTATAGCTATACTGTGTCTTCACTTGTTCATGTGGTTTGTCAGTTGCAACATACCAGAAGCTTCATGTATGTCGATATATAATGTGTTTTCTTCTGTAATTGTTCCTGTGAAAACCTATTGAAATTATGAGTGGTTTATCAGTAAAAACAGGGCTGAAAGAAAAAGGTTGTTAGTCATATAATATCAATTCAAGAAAAATGTTTATTAGGAATGTTTGATTTTAAAATGGCTCATTTGGAATATTTGCTCTTAAAAGAAAATGGGTAGCTCTTAAAAAAGCTTTTGGTTTGGAGGAGCCATGGTGACCCTACACCACTTTATGCTGCCATGACACTACACCCTCCTCATTCAAATAGGAGCAGAAGGTCTCCCGCAGTTGAATGGATCGGCGTGTGGCATTGTTTGAGCCCATCCTAGGTGCATCACGCAGAGTTGGAGTAGCTGGAGCTTCTTCACTGGACTCTGCGACGACAGGTGTGCGTGATGGCCTTCCTATTGTCTTCCTGCGGAGGAAGTTGTGCAACACACAGGTGGCCTTCACACACAACTCTAGTACCTCGGGGCTGGTGGTGATGACACGCCGGAGCATTCTCCACTGTGATGAGACGATGCCAAACGCACATTCAACGACCAACCTGGCCCGGCTGAGGCGGTAGTTGAACATCCTCCTTTCAGGCGTGAGCTGACGTCCAGGGAATGGACGCAGCAGGTTGTCCAGCTGCGGAAAAGCCTCATCCCCAACGAACACATGGGTAAGAAGGCCCAGCCGCTCTGCTCCTGGGATGACGGTGTCAGGTGGTAGCTGCAGACTGCCATCTCGGAGGCTCTCTCCAAAAGCGGAATTCTGCAGGCTCTCTCCGTCGCTGCTCCTTCCAAAACCTCCGACATCCACTACCCTGAAGAGGTACT
>NW_011338031.1:0-1543 GCF_000735185.1 Notothenia coriiceps
GTACACCGCCTCGAACACGGAGCGCCTCCAGCTGGTGGGAACGACTGGACGTGGCTGGCCTGTGGAGACGTCACACCGAAAACCACATCCTCCAGACGCAGTCCCACGTCAGCCCCCTTCAGGGCCTGGACGCTGGGGTCTGTGACCTGGTCCGCTGCCAAAACTCCTGAATGTGGGGCACCGGGTAGCGGTGTCGTGGCGTCGTTGAGGCGACTGTGGTGCGGCCCTCATTCTGTGGTGTGTTCAATCTCTGGAGATCACACAACGCTACACACACACCTGGAGAACAGCACACTTACTACAGGTAACACACACACACACCTCCTGCATACCTGTGTTCAGGATGGGAGGGGTCTCTGTTTAGGGTTAAAACTCTTCTCACTGCTTGTGTGTAAACATCCGTATTGTTCCAGGATCTCATTTAAAATCAGATTATTAAAGAGGCAGGGTGTTTTTATAAAATCTAGTTCTTGAATAGTTTACAATTATTATTATAATTGTACTTTTTCATTTTTGGTGTAATAAAGTGATTGTATTCTGTCTGCAGATGTGTATTCAGACAGCAGCTCTTACAGGCCGTGGCTCGGGCTCTCTTTGGCGCTGCAGTCGGCCGTCCTGATTGGTGGAAGCGTCATCCTGAAGAAGAAAGCTCTCCTCCGATTGGCCGACAGCGGAAACACCCGAGCAGGTGAGCAGAGGGAGGTCTCGAGCTGCAAGATCAGGGGACACTAAAGAGTGACGCACACAGCTGGGAGACCAGGGGACACTAAAGAGTGACGCACACGCTGCTGTATTTGCACCCTCCATCCACCTGACTGGACTCAACGCTGTGTGTGTCCGTCAGGAAACAGGCTTTACTAACAGTTCCGTGGAAACATTCACTGATAAATTGCACAACAAGAGCTATTTAATATCTCCATATGTTAACAACTTCATGGTTACCTCGTATTTGTTTGAACTTAGGATCATTTACTCCTGTCTAGTCTAGAAAACGGTAAAAGTTGTGTATATTTACCACACCCGCCAACCCTACCGATTTGGGCGCTAGTCTATCGCTTTTGACATGTTTTTGTACCGCCTACCGACTCAGCTGGCTTTCCCTACCGATTTTCAATCTTCCCAAACTATAACAAATAAAAATGACACTCCATAGACACTGGACTCCACTTTTGGTGGACACTGTTTGCAGCGTGATCGCATCATACAAACAGTCCTCTGTGTTTCTGAAAGAGAAACAACGTGCAGAGCAGACCGGGGGTAACGCTGCGGGAAAGGCAGCGTTACCCGCGACGAGGCATTTGAGTCCTGCAGGGTTTCCCCGTTAATATCAGTGTCTCGAAAACACATGTTGGTGACTGAAAGACATCCAGTGTTTGGTCTTTTCCGGAAGCATCCTACAGTGTCTCAACTGAAAGAGAATCAGAAACACATTACAAATATAATAAAATTTTGAGATTTGGGGATATTTATCTCCCATTCTTTCACTTTTTTTTTTACCAAACACACCTACACACTTTACCACACACACACCTACACACTGTAC
>NW_011338032.1:0-1221 GCF_000735185.1 Notothenia coriiceps
CAATGATGCCCAAAACTACCCTATAATATTGTCAGTCAGTCTGTTTTCACATTGTGATTTTTAGACCACTACATGTATTTTACCGATTTAATTAGTAGCTACTTTAAGGATTTAGATTAATACAAACCAATAATACATTATTATAGGTTAAAGCTACCCAGTAGTATAAAAAGAAATCCACATTTTCATGGATGTGCACTAACATCATTAGCTTGACACTAACGACACTGAACTTACCTTAATCCTCGCACCAGTGCTCTCTTCAAGTTCACGGATTTTGGATCCTCCTTTACCTTTAACAAGATATAACGCAATGTTACAGATCATACCCACACACATGTTACTGAATCTGTGCAGAATGGGGATCACGCAACCATTGCCATGTGACTGCTTAGCCTAACTAACGTTAACTTGGCATAGGCTAATGTAGATAGCTAACTGTAGCATTTAGCTCCAACGGATGAAATAAAAACATTTTGAAGTGAATGTACTGCTTTGGAAATATACCATGTCAATTAAAGTACATTGACATTCACAGGCTTTGAAAATGGAGTACAGTCCCTCACCAATTTGCTCTAACGTCTAGCAGTTTGACACCAACTGAAGTCTGCTGATTTAGCCTAGCTAGTGATTTAGCATAGCTAGCAATACAATTTAGCATAGGTTCCAACATTTATAGCACCATTTAAAAACATACCTATTATCCTGCCAACTAAACCATTTTCCACGGTGAAAGTCACAGGCTGTGAAGAGTCCGACCTTTCATCGCCAAAGGTTCCCCGTCCTGGGCCTCCGGAGGCTGTGCCAGAAACAAAGTGTAAGAAAGCTGGGGGGGATATATTCCACACTGTATGGGCTGCTAAGTTTGACACCTAGAGGTAGGGGTGGGCGATATTGAAAAATATATTATCACGATATTTTTCAAGCAGTATCACGATAGACGATATATATCACAATATTTTTTCATGTCGGTTATTATTCAAGTTACTTAACAGTACAACCACCTACAAGGTAACAGAAACTAAAACAAAAAGGAGTAACAGACCAAAATAGCATTTCAAGCCGGTTTTATTTCTGAAATGAATCCCTGAATGAACAATTCAACATTTTGATATGGCTTCAAGGCACATTGGTAGGAAAATGACTTCTGAGGTAGCACTAGCAGTGAACATCAATAAACATGAAAAGGAGGTAAAACATAAGTAAAACATAAAACATCAA
>NW_011338033.1:0-2597 GCF_000735185.1 Notothenia coriiceps
TGTGATACAATCGTGAAGAATATCATACGTACTGAACAGTAATGTCACTAAAATATACTTTTGCATGTAAACATCAGCTGTTTTGAGTGTGTTTTTCAGCTAAGATATGTAATGGAAAGGCAAACCAAAGGTCAACATAAAAAAAAGATAAATGTAGTCCAATCAGTGAGCGATACACAGTAAGGGGGCGGGGCGAGTGTCTGAGGATTTCATCGAAGGATGGTCTGGTGGTTCCTCGATTATAGCTCCTCGGTCCTCCGGCAAAAATAAGGCCATTGGGACGCTACTCAAGATGGCAGACAAATCAACTTCTGGTGAGACCGAGACGCGAGGAAATGAAAAATAAGAGAAGTGAGAAAGGGCCATATACCGATAGCAGCACCGTTTGTCCAGCGGCTTAACGGTATACCCATACCGTCCAATCAGGTACCGGTATTGACTTAGTACCGGTTCTCGGTACCCATCCCTAAAGAGGAGTGTGCTTTAGATTGAGCACCAGTGTGTAGTTGGTTGGACCAAGTGTCTTCTACTAAAAATGAAGAGTGTGCCGTTTGGTGAGAAAAGTTTATTTTGGTAAGTGTTTATCTAGTTTTGAGTGCAGTGCTTCAGCTTGCAGGATACATGAGGTGTTTTGCACTTTTCGTGTGTGGTTTTGTGAATTGTGTTTAGAGAAAATAAGCACTGCCTTCAAAAAATGTGTTTTAGCAATCGAAAAAAACTGTAATTATCATCATAAGCAGAAAACTCTTTAAAACTGTGCAATTCAGCATTTAAAATTGTATTTATTCCTATACCACTGTATATTTAGTCATATACTTGCTATATATTGTATAACAATGGGCGCAGTGTGTACCTCCAAGTCTCGTGCGCTGTCAGAAGCGACCTTCTCAAGTTCATATCGAGCTCGCTTGTGACTCAGCTCCATCTGCTTCTTCTCCCCGTCCAGCTGAAGATAGCGATTATTGGAGTGAACCCTCTCTCCGGCTTCCAACAACTAAATGGAAAGACAAGTCAGTAAGTGAACAAGGTCGCATCTTAATACCGCCTTCACACAGCTTAGTGTTGATGCCGTCAGCTTCTGCGTACCTCCATGCTGCGTTTGTATTGACTATGCAGGTTCCCACTCCCCGCTGAGCCCTCTGACAGCCGCTGTGGAGCTTCAGTCTGGCTGATGAAGGAATTGAAGGACTTCAAGGTTGTTAACACAGAGGTGTCATCTTCTAAATCCATCATGAGAGTCTGGTGTGGTAGTGCACAAATGGAAGATTCAGAGATAAAAGCAAGAGTCTTTAAAGTTATCAGAATTGGTTGCATTCCCAAGTAGGTTAACACATACGAGATATTTGCTTTGGTATATGTGGTGCACACAAAGACACAGAAAGAAGAATACGTAGCAAAACATACAAGTAGAAACAACTGACTATATAGGTTTGTTTTACCGCAGTCTTCTGTTATGTGCTTATCACAAAAGACTGCTCTACTGCACTCAGGAATTTTCAGAGATGATTGAAATAGATTATCAATATAAAACTGCACTTTAAATGTAACCATCATTCTTTTGTTGTGCTTTTTGTGTTCAGTTTGACATTTGATTTGTTCAATTAAATAATGCTAGAAATAATCTAATTGTTTTATAAAATAACAATGCGTTTTATTTTGGCACTTAGTAGAAAGTAGCAGTAGTTACTCTTTATCTGCAGCACTACACAAAACAAAATATCTACAATAGCTAACAACACTCTAGACTTGCCCTTGGACTTATTTCACCCCTCTTAAAGACCCCTTAACACCCCATTATTAGGCCTAAACTGTGCAATTTGGACTATACCTACAATAACCTGTGCAATACTATACTGTGCAAAAGAACACCACTTTGGCTTTGTTCCTGAATTTCACTGTACATTTCTTATTACTATACATGTGTCTTATTTATAATGTTCTGCATTTGTGTTGTAATATTATTATATTGTAGTACAATGTCCACTGTGAAGAAGAAGCCTTCATCACAGTTGGCATAGGGGCATGGTAAAAGACACACTGAGGGAAACACATTAATAACTTAGCTGGACATTGATAAAATAAAAGTCATTGTTTGTTCAAAACAGATTTAATGGAAGTCATATACAAGTAACCTGCTTACCCTCTCGTTCAAGGTTGTGAAGGCCAAACAGAGCAACAGAAAGAAGCAGCCTTAAGTAGAGGCTCAATCAGTGAAAACACCTGTGCTCAATTGGAGTATACCATGTAGTGCATGGGCGGCAATTTTCTTGCAAGTATAAAAATGTTATTGTTTAAGGTTTCTGTGGTCAGAAAGATAGAATATGTTGACCTATTTGATTTGTTGTGTTTGGGTAATTTGCCTTGCATTGTGAATGTGTTTGTAGATAAGAATGACATTGGTTAGGGGTATAAATAGTGGATTGTCCTATGGGGAGGGGCTTAACATGTAAACCCCTGGCCACAAGTGTTTAGGGAAGTAGTGTGACTGTGGCAAGAGAGGTACCAGTCCTATAGGTTTTGTTTTCTTTATGTAAATCCTTGTGACTTTGAGCTTTTTTGGCTGTTAATAAAAAGCACCTAAGGACCATTTTTTGGTG
>NW_011338034.1:0-9351 GCF_000735185.1 Notothenia coriiceps
TAATATTGATTCATATATATTTTTCATATGTCCCTGACCTTTGCTGTCCACCCTGTCATTAAGGTGTAACTGCCCCATAAAAAACCCTCTGATGTTTTCATTGACATCACTACCACCATTGTGTCTTTCCTCAATGGAGGCTGAGACATTGGCTAGTTGCAAAGTAAGTTTTTAAACTTATATTTCGAAATTGTAATCATATTATGTGTGTAGTTGGAAGTTGTCAAAAATTAACATGTCCACTCTGTCATAGTGAAATGTCAATTAATATAAAAACCTTTCAGAAATTCGAAATATATTTGTTAAACAGCACACAGTCACTCAGGCCTCACAGGCAAAATGTACTGTCT
The DNA here is from genome assembly GCF_000735185.1 of Notothenia coriiceps. Taxonomy (NCBI): domain Eukaryota; kingdom Metazoa; phylum Chordata; class Actinopteri; order Perciformes; family Nototheniidae; genus Notothenia; species Notothenia coriiceps. The sequence continues at coordinate 351 of NW_011338034.1, forward strand.
GTCCCACGCACCCACTTCAAGACCCGCGTGATCGAGCATTCACAGCTGTGGCTCCTAAATTATGGAATGCTCTGCCTGCTCATCTACGGTCTGCGGAGTCTGTTGACTCTTTTAAATCTATTTTAAAGACATTCCTGTTTGGACAGGCGTTTGGGTAACCGGTGTGCCTGATTTTATTTCATTTAGTACTATGTTTTTATTTTGTTTGTTTTAAATTTCATTTGTAAGTTTTGTTTTATTGTGTTTTTATTGTGTCTTAATTATGCTCTGGTGCTTTTATGACTTCTTAACATGTGTTTTGTGGGTTCATTGATCATTGATCTATGTTGATGTCTTATTGTCTTGTCAAGCACTTTGTGACTTTGTCTGTGAAAAGCTCTTTATAAATACACTTGACTTATTTACCTTGCAACTGAATCATGTTGATAACTGAAGGTCCACCATGTGCTCATTAAATGCTAATATTAGCCAAAAATGTCCACCCGGCACCCTGTCATTGTCCACCCTGTCAGCAAGCCTTCCATAAATAATATAAAATGTACATTTTTAGAAAGCTATTGTCCCTTTCTCAACAATATATTTCAGTTAATGGAAAAAGTATTTTGGATAATAATGAAATTATGGCAAACTATTTGTACCATGTCCACCCTGTCGTGGGAAGGCTTGCTGACAGGGTGGACATGGTACAAATAGTTTGCCATCATTTCATTATTATACTTTGTTTTAAGTTGCAAACATATGAATGTTATGGATGTTCTTTCAAAAGTGAGTCTACATCTTCCTATTTCACATGTTTTAATTGTGCTGAGTCATTGCTCAGGTTCTGCTTAATGATGCTCATACAAAACACAATAAACACTCACCATAGTGAGGGCTCCGGTGAGAAGACGAGGACTTGCTGTGGAACGAATTGTGAAATTACAACATTGCATTAAATAAAAATACTAAAGATTTAAACACATAAAGCTGGATCCCTGTGTAAGTCAGCAATAGGAAACATTGACACAACCAATTTGACTGTTCAGAAAGCACAAGATATTATAAGAAATTAGATAAATCGAACAACCACAATCACTTTTTAGTTTACTTACAGCATGGTCGAGGCTCCTGAGCCAGGCAGCCTGCAAGAAGGCACGACAGTATTAAGAGTTTCATTCTTATGGCTTCCACTGTCTGTTGTCAGGCAGCCACAAACACTCTGGTGCTCGAGAAGGGATTCTCTTCCTAATAAACACAGTCCCTGAGGCTCCAGGAGAGAGACCCCCTTCCAGGTTTTACCATTAACCCTATAACTCTCATTAAAGTCAAACATCTGAGTGAAACACTTCTGCTATCAGGTTTCCAATGAGATAAAAGATCATAAAAGCATTACCTCACCCTAGTCATGACACTTCAACTCTATGATCACAGAGGACTGTTTACCTGTTATTATAACATGTTAAGATCAAATTTAGCTTAATTACATGACAGGGTAAAGGGAAACATATACACTACTTCTCAGGGAAATATGATACGTTCTGCTTTTTAGAAAGCACATACAGAGTGACTGTGAGCTCCAGTGGGTCAGGGGTAAAGAATGTTGTTTGTGTTAACAAATGATGGAGGCTAATAAACCTTGGACTGGATTTTAATTGAACGGAGGGGAGGACCACGTGTGCTTAAAGCTCCATAAATGACATCAGTGTCAGGTGATGTGAAGGTGTGTGAGCACATGATGATCTTCCTCATTTGTTCAATCCTCAGAGCACATGATGTAAAGCATTACTTAATACATTCCCAATCACTGCCCACATTTGAATTAATATTTATGCTTATCATACACAGTGTTGGAGGAAGGACTAAGATATTGTACTGTAAGTAGAAGTACAAATACTAATGTTTTAAAATACTCCACTACAAGTACAAGTCCGGATTTCCAAATTGTACTTAAATTAACTTAAAGGTTAAAGTAAAAAAGTATTTGCAGCAATTTTACAAAACACAAAAGTACTCATTCTGCACAATGGCCCATTTCAGAAGAATATGAAGTTCAGAAGTATTATCAGCTAAATCATCATTAAATATGGCTAGGACGCACTGTTTACCCAGCTGGTCTGGCCCTGTCCCCCCTATTTCGCAAATGAGGGCCTATAGGCCCCTTGTCTTATGTCTGTTTGTTTTAATCTGTGTCTATGTTGTTGTCAGTGACGTAATGTCTAATCTTTTTTAAATGCCTTTTTGATGTGCTGCAACCCATTTTCCCCTCGGGGACAAATAAACAAATACTATACTATACTATACAAGTACTCGTTATGCAGAATGGATCTTCTCGTAGTATTATATTATCATGTTTTTATACATGTGAGAGCATTTTAGTATTGTAGTTGGTCAATGTGGACCAAATTCAGATACTACGAATACTGTGTAGATTAGTAGTACAGTACTGCATTATACCATATCAGCATATTATGCATTTTTTTAATACAGTAACTATGAGTGTTCAATAAATGTACTGAGTTAAAAGTACATTGCCTCTACAATGAAAGGGAGTAGAAGTATAAATTAGCATTAAATGGAAATACTCAAGTAAAGTACAAATATGTCAAAAAAGTAATTAAGTACAATACTTGAGTAAATGTACTTTCTGCAACTCATCTTACACAGTAAAAGTTGAGGCTAGTATTCAACCTGCAAACATGCAGTCTCCTTATTCTCAACTCTGGGTGTGTTCTACTCTGATTCGCACAGATAGGAAAAGTGCTTAGTCATGCTTTGTTATCATAATTGGAATTTTAAACAAATGTTTGTCATTGATAAGGAAACCTTAAAAATATAACCTTGACTCAAAAGTGTGCCAAGAGTTAGGTAAAAGTTGTAACATAAGGATTATGCAATCACAATCTCATAATGTTGAATAAATACGGCTACATATATTTTAAAAGTCAAGTGTGTTGCATGTCTACAAGGTTATTTTATATAAACTTTTGCAACAAAGCTGAATATGTAACATGAGGGTGTAGCCACTCCGGTTGGACAGCAATCCAGTCACATGGTGCAGAGACAGTACCTCCAAAGCAAAACAAAAGTGTATTTATTGCATTATTTCTTTATTTGTTTCTAAATATTTGGGCTTTAGCAATAACTTGACAAATCCAAAAAGTGAGTCAGTGTAACCCTGTGGAAAATAATTACAAGAAATGCCCAAATTGTTAATTCTACGGTATGATTTTATACAATAAACCACCTCAATGATAATTTAATGTAACTATAATCACAATTCTGTTGATTTGATCTCATTGCTAAGTTGTACAACTGTTTAAATAAGAAGTATCTAACCATCATTGCAAGATAAAAAAAACAAAAAACAATTGTATCAGAAGCTTAGAGTTATATTTTGGGGGAAAATTGGTTGTATGCGAGTCATAACTACAAGAAAGGTGTGCTAATGTATTATGTCTGAGGTTATTAGGACCAGGTAGATACAAAAACATAATTAATATCAGTTGTATGATTGTAACTCGGTTCATTTTGGCTAAATCATGTGGCACCAAGTTTCAGTCACTTTATTAATGGCATGTTACTCATATTGAATAAGCCAAACAACTTATATATAAAACCTTCCCCTGATTAGGTAATAAAAAGGTCAATTTCTTGGCAACTCCTCAGAGTTTCTAAGGCAGAACATGTGGCTGTCTGAGCACTCGAGGTAATTTGAGCAGCTGGCAAATGCCATTGCACTCTGGTCCATGTTGCTCCTCCAGGAAGTACCTGAGGCCTCTGTCAGCAAAATTGGAGGGTCCTTTGGGGGTCTTGGTGGAGTGAATCTGGGGGTCAGTGAGGTACGTCAGCCCTTTTCCATTGGCTGTCACCCACCCTGTGAAAAAAGAAAGCAGTTGTTCACAAACAGACGCTGCAAACGTTCCCATATATTAACAATACAATCATCTCCGTGAACACACACCTTGAAGGTCGACAACAACCTCCTGGCAGTCAGAGAACAGGTAGGTAAAATGTCCAAAAGCGAGGCCGTATTCCGTAGCCTGGAAACTCTTGTCCTTCTTCCCCGTGTTGTTGGTGAGTTTGACAAAGTCTCCAAGCATGAAGGGCTCCACTGTTACACAGCCCGCAATCTCATCTCCATTCAAAATCTATTTACAAGTGCAGAGAAGAGGAGGGAAATTATGTCTCATAAATGCAACTCATCATCAACATGGCTGTTCCTGCTTATTCCTATGGTCTTTTTATATCTCATCAGGTAAATTAAATACTGACCAGAGCAAGTCTTGCAACCATTCTATAGGGTTTTTAATTTGAACAGAGGTCCAAAATGACAATGAAAAGGATAAACCGTTAAAACTCAACCTTAAGCTATTATTTGAACCATAATGTTCCCTTTTAACATCTCTAAGTAACATTATATACCAAAAACCCACAGGACATTGGATCTACTGGCAACGTGTCGAGATGCGCATCGCATCGGCCTCAGTGATGGAGATGCACATCCCTAATCTACAGTCATCAAAGGGTTATATCTAGTTGTAAACTGACAACTGGAGGCTGTACTGGGGTATTACAGTGGATTTAAACAAAAAAAATGCTCCAAGGCTGCTGCATGCTGCAGGCTAATCTACTCTCTGCTGCCTCTGAAGTTATTTCTTCATGTAGGTGGTCCTATTAAAGGGGCATTATGAATGGAGTGGTTTTAAATCTACTAAACCAAAGAAACCTTTCTGTATTTGGATATTGGCCTCACCAGAAGTGCTTCGGAGGGAATGAAGAAGATCTGAGCCATGACTTCCTTGTCGTATAGACTCTTGTTGAATTCAGTCACATAGTACTGGGCTGTCATCTGTCTCTCCACATCTTTCAGGTGGAACTGGATCTCCTTTGGCTTCAGGTAATCTTTCCCAACATAACTAAGGTCATAGATATAAAGTGAGACTTAAAGTTGTTATGTTCAGGCTGTGCTTCGATTGTGCAGCGGCTTACCTGCTTAACCTCTCCTCTTGGTGTAAGAACTGCACCCATATTGCTGTTCTCTGCTTGCCCTGTATCCCCATTGGCTTCCCGATGTAAACACAGGTCTCTCTGGCTGTCCACATTCCTGTGGCCTTGGAGAACTTCAAATGAAGGGCATCTAAAAGAGGTCATATTGAGAAATTAAAAGAACATTTCAACCACAAATTATCTTTAGTTTTATCCCTCCTCGGCACAGCACTAAGCGCCTCTCACAATTGTTTGTGCCTGTAGCCACTAGACTGCCCAATCAAGGGTTAACCTGTAATCCATCAATAATAACCGGCGCTGAATATTATTAATATTTGCACTGTATGCACATACGACTTTCACCCACATAGGTACCTGCACATTTAAATGTGTATATATTTAACCTGGTTCACATATCTGTATATATGTACATTCACCGGATCAGAGTTTAACTCTTGTAATCTCTGTATTGTTACTTAATTTTGTATTGTATTCTCATTATCCCTTTGTATATTCTCATGTGAACTCTCCCTGTTATTCTGTTGCTGTTATTACACCTGAATTTACCTATGGGGATCAATAAAGGTCCATCTTAGCTTATGTTATCAGTTACTCAAGCCAGTTCACATGCTTTAAGACTTTTTTATGATGAATTAAAGTACAGTGGGGCCATCTTTTTTCAAACTCTGACACAATTTAGAAATGATATTCCAATCCTTATGTATCCAGGTGAAGGCCCACTACCTTCCAGACACATGCATTTCTGGATAATAGTATTTAAAACACTTCCACATAAGCAGTTTCAGGCTTGTGCTGGTGGATACTGAAGTGTGCTAAATAGTAAGGTTTGCTGCAAAATAATGTGTTTAGGAAATTGTGAGCATATAACTGGATAATTGAAATAAATGAGTCACAATTAACTTCAATAAATCAAGATTTTCCTTCGTTGTTTGCATACTTAAAGGTCCCATGTCATGCTTTTCCGGTTATTACCCGTCCCCTTGTGTGTTATGAAGGTTTTTATGAATGTAAACGTTCTGCAGAGTCACAAACCCTCAAAGTACACCCTGTAGCGAGTAAAACTCTAATACAGAAAAGACCTGTCTATGCTGCCCCAGAACGCCTCGTTGGAGATTTCTCTTCTTTCCTCCTGGTAGTAAGTGACGTAACGACGACCCAAATGGACCAATCCGTGGAGCCTTTACGTTACGTCCGTGGAGCCGTTACGTTAATTCCGTGGATTGGTCCAAATTGACCAATCCACGGACTTCCTCAAACACACACACACTTAATCTTTTCTCAGCTGCAGCTCCGCCGATTTCTCCTCCCTGAGACGGCGGGACGTGGCGAGGCTGTGAGTCGGTGTGTGAGCACACACACAAACTCCCAGTCAGGCTGCCGGTGTGTGTGTGTGTGTGTGTGTTCGGGCTGGGTTTCACTGTGTCTCGTTGTCTCGCAGACGGCCACTGGGCTTATAGGGAGGGGGGGGGCAGGAGCTCCAACAAGCCGTTTAGGACAGAGAGTGAATACACATACTATACAGAGATGCTATATGACAAACCAATGCGATTTTGGAAAATTGCACAATATAAATCTATTTTAGTAGACCTCAACAATGGAATTATGATCAGTAGAAATGGCCATGACATGGGACCTTTAAGACGAATGCGAGAAAACCAAGTTGTCTTAAAGAATTCAATCTAGCAATGGGTGTGCAATCGATATACAAACGGTTACTTTTTAGGTGATGTATTTGTTTAAGATAATGTTGAGTTACTACAACTTTCAAATCAAACTCACTGTGGGCAGATCTGTGTGTCTTGAGTTTGAATTGTGTCTCGTCACTGTGAAGTCTCTTCAGCAGACATGCATGGCAAACCCCGGCCAGTAGGGCTAGGTAATCCTCCTGCGACAACACATACTGACTCTGAGGGACACCAGCAGCTACAGGGCTGTTCCTCAGGCAGCTGAAGCACAGGGGGTTCTTCACCTGAGGAAGATCTGGAGAATCAGTGCTACTTTGGTGTCCACTTTGAGGATCACCCAGCATCTCAAATGAACTCTCTGTGGAGCTTTCACACTGTGCTGGGACAAACTGGGAAAGGTTAGAGTGTGGGTTTGCTATAGAGTCAACTTTGGTCTCCATTTTTGGGTCAACATTCAGGCTCTCCACAGGGTGTTTGTGTGTGGGATCACGAACCGAATCGTTGCTTTCGGTATCAAGTGTCTCCAAAAGGAAGAAGCTCCCATCTGACCCTGGTGACTGGCTGCTTTGGCCAGTTCCTCTTTTTGACAGGCTGCTTGGCTGCGGTTTTCCGGTTGTGGGTGAGATCAGGTCAGCTGGAATTTTCTCCCATGACGACTGGGAACCGAAGCTGTCACTAAGGGAGCTGGAGGTGGCTTTGATAGCTAGCTGGGATAAAGATTGCACTTCTCCTTCAGCTACTGACGGTTGAAGCATCACTCCACCATCACTCATCCAATCTTCCTCAGTGACCAGTGTCTCTATGCCGACTTGTATCAACTCAAACTTCTCTGAATCACTACTTGCATTGGAGGAGGAAGTGGCAGGTATTTTGCAACTGACATCTCGCTTCTTGTTTTCTGTAGAGATTTGCAGCACTTTGTCATCATCAGCCTCAGTGGTCAGACAGCTCTGATGGCGTGCATTTGCTTCACTTTCAACGGCATTGCTTTCTTTTAAGCCACTGTTTCTGGGCCTGGGAGACCCTGAACTACTCAAGGAGAAGTTCTGCCACGAAGAGCCAAGGTTATCTGTGCTTCCTAGAGTGGTACACATGTCTGATTTTTGAGGTGGGGGCCCATCAGATGACCTTGAAACTCCCTGTTGTGGCTCCTCTCCTTTTGGTTGTACTTTGCAGGCCTCTGTGCCACATTCTGTACCAATGGTGGTCCCCAGTGCAGTTATACATAACATCACCCCATCTTTGGTCCCCTTACAGTTTGTGTTGGTTGTTTCGCACAGTGACGCATGATACTTTTGGAATTTCTGCATCACCTTGGCGAAACCTTCCAGAGTGAAATCCACCGATGTGTCTTCGGTGTTCCTGTAGCTGTCGGGAATAAAAGACCCCTTCTCTGAATTGTTGAAAGGATCCACTCGCAACAGAAGCTTGACTTGGGCGACCAGCTGCATGATTTCAGCACACAGACTGTCTTTATCTTGCGTTTCTGCGTTGGAGTAATCGTAAAAATGTGCTAAAGCCTTTTGGCAAGCTTCAGTTGCCTTCGCCACAACTAACGAAGGAGTTCCAAGCCATTTGTGAGTGACAGTGAGAGAATACGCAGCTTTGAGGAACGTGTGAAGCTCCTGTTTACTGGTGACCAGCTCCCCCTCTGCTTTGGTGAGCAGGCCTATTGAAAATGCCTCTCTAGCCAGCAGGAGGAAAGAGTGCCTTTGAGTGGCAGGGCACTCCACTGAGAAACTGTACGATAACAAGCAGGTCCCTTGAGTGGCCTGAAAAATTAAACAGAGAGAAGCAGAAGACTAATTAAAGGTCCCCTATTATACGGTTTTTCATCAATATATTATAGGTCTCAGATATATACAGAACACGTCTCTGAGGTGTTTGGCTCGAAGTACCAAACAGATCATTGCAGCATTACCCATAATCCCCTCTGTTTCAGCCCTGTTTCCAAAGCGCTGATTCTCTGTCTGTTACTTTAGATGAAAATAAGGAGCCCCTACCCACGCCCCTCTGAGAGAGATTTGGTTAAAAAGAACACAATAGCTGCTTTCACACCAAGTACTTGCGGTACTTAGTTCCCGGTACTTAGTTCCCCCGAACTAAGGAGTAGATCAATTCGCCCAGCCAATCAGAAATTGTTAGTGTGGCCGGCACACCCACGAAACATTTTCTCCCCAGGAAAGCACCACCTCTCTAGCAAGGACTAAAAAGGGGTGAAAAGGTTTGTACGAACTAAGTTCTAGTTCCAGATCTTTTTGGTGTGAACGCAAAATCTCAAGAACTATCGGAACTATTCCTGGGAAAAGTACTCCTGTGTGAAAGCGCCT
>NW_011338035.1:0-2426 GCF_000735185.1 Notothenia coriiceps
ACAAAGGAACATTAATTAAAGTGACAGCGCAGTGTGAGATACACACATGTTTAGCTCTGACTCTCAATCATCGCTCACTTTTTAGCAGAAATAGTTTTTTATAACACCCCTTTGGAAAATTCTAATCTGCAAAACAATATTCAGAAAATTCAACGGATCCTGGCCATATTTGTCTTATATAAAATGAAATCACGAAATTTAAATGTGTTATATTAATAAAGTTGGATTCGATTGTATTGGAAATATGCCCACTATGCTGGAAACTAGACTGTTTTCAGCTTGTATATACTTTTCTGTTTCAGGCCCTGGACTACCTGGCGATAGGAGTGCACGAGCTGGCCTCTATGAGCGAGCGCAGGACGGAGCGTCTGGTGAACCCGGCGCTCAGCGACCTGCCGGCCTTCCTGGTTCAGGACGGAGGTCTGAACTCTGGATTCATGATCGCTCACTGCACCGCTGCTGCCTTAGGTGCATCCGCTTGTTTTCTACTAAACATCGCTCCTGTCAGGCAGAGACCTCGTTCTGACTATAGGCGTTTGCAATTTTGTGGAAAAACTGCACCAAGGATTTCACATTTTAAGAATATTTGTATTGCAGAAATGTATTGTACCAACCGCATTGGTATATCAAAGCAATCATATTTTTCATTTTCAGTAACAACAAAACAGCGGATTCAGAACATACTAGTACAATAAGGCAGTTGGCGGTTTTAAAACACATCCATGGGTGAGATAACAAGAAATGCAATATTCATGCTAGAAACAAGAGGGCAGTCCAAGAGAGCACATCAGGACAGAGAAAAAATGTCCATAGCAAATTGAAGAGGATTTCACATTTTAGAGTAAAACAAAATGTCCAGACTTTTTTTATTGGGTTTTCAGACAAATAACAGACAACAGTACAGAGTATCACATTGGGCTTTAGGTAATACAAAAACAGGTCAGAAATACAAGATTAGAGAAGGAGAGTAAACAGAGCACCTGTCTGGTATTTTATAGTAAATCAGAAGCAATTCAAATTACTATTCCAAGGATGCACTTATTTTTTAAACTAAATATGTGACCGGGTTCATTTATCAGAAACGCATCACTAAACAACAGCTGAATTAAAACACTATGGGTGTACAGGTAACAATGATACCTTTCCTTTAAAGAAACATGTGGTTGTGTTAATCTTCTTTATCCATTAAAAATTTAATTTAGTTATTTTTCATTGTATTATTGTACTTATTTATATTTTCATTCATTTACATTTTAATGTATATTTCCGAAGACTTAGATAACAAGAAAGACAGCGATACAATACTGCAATATTTTAGTTTTTATAATCATATTTAATAATAATGATAGTGTTTATATTTCTTGATATTTCACTCTCATATTATATCTCTGTTTTTATTTTGCAGAAATGGGATTAAAACTGAACTGTTGATCCCTGTGTGCCCTGAATATGTCATCAAACAACACTATAAACAAAAACCAATTTTAACAACTAAGCCTCACAGGAAAAGACAGATTAAGGAAGTGCACACATGTCCCTGCCGGATGCTCATTGTCTGCAGCCCGTGGATGCTTCACATTTCACTTCAATCCATCAAGTAGTCACGACATTTCACTGAGAGACTAAAATGTCCTCTTCATGTTGGTGCTAGAGCGAAAGGTCAAGAGGTTACATTTTACAATCCATCCAATAAGTGTGTGTTATTTCAGTCTGGACCTCAGTGGTGGTGGTCGTAATGAAAATACGAGGCAACAAAATATAATATTCATCCTTTAGTCCTAAAAAGATCTTCCCAGACTTTAAAAGTGTATCAATACAACACTTACTGGTCACACAAACATCATCCGGATCAAGTGTCAGTGTCTCCTCTTCGTATATTCACTGCAGGTATTCATGTAAACCAGCAGTCGGAGAGAATATGTTAAATGAAACTTGATGATGATGATGATGATGATGAATGGTTTTTGTGTTGATGTAAGACCAGGAACACCAAAGTGAGGGACACGACATGGACAGATAATACCAGCATTTCCTCACTCTCTCCCTGTTTGTGAACTCACTGTGTGTTTCCACAGTGTCGGAGAACAAGGCTCTGTGCCACCCGTCCTCCGTGGACTCCTTGTCCACCAGCGCAGCCACAGAGGACCACGTGTCCATGGGAGGCTGGGCGGCTCGCAAAGCCCTGAGGGTCGTGGAGCATGTGGAGCAAGGTGACACACACACACACACACACACACACACACACACACACACACACACACACAAAGCAATCAATAGTTCCCCGTCCACTTTGGCATGGCATTCTCTGCTGTTTGTCAGTAAACAAACCTGTGTGTGTGTGTGTGTGTGTGTGTGTGTGTGTGTGTGTGTGTGTGTGTGTGTGTGTGTGTGTGTGTGTGTGTGTGTGTGTGTGTGTGTGTGTGTGT
>NW_011338036.1:0-3927 GCF_000735185.1 Notothenia coriiceps
TTATTTTCTACATATCTTCTAGAAACATATTTTCTCCCACGTTACGTTTCTTATGAACGTCTCTTAAATACGTTTATTTTCTACATATCTTTTCCATTTATTGTCTTGCTTATAATAATGATAATAGTCATTTATAAATATCATTTTAGAGCACACATTTGAAATCAGTAGGCGAGGCTGTAATTTCGCCAGCTGTTACTCTCATGAGCGAGACAGAAAATAATAGTTTTAACATGCCAAAAAGCTGCTGTGTCGTTTATTGCACCTCAAACATTAAAAACAAATCCAGAGTTATGTGTTTCTGTACTTCCTTTAAGAAGAAGGACAGTAACAGAAGATCGCTGTGACGCCAGATATGGTGTTGTTAATGCGATATGATATCCGAAAATTCAGTTTAGGATGGCCGAAGACACAACACTACCCATAATCCCCAGCTATTGTTTGGGACTACAGTCCTGTTGACAAACCCCGTGATTAATCTTCAAGTTATGGGATTGGATGTTGGAGTGGCAGTGCGCCAAGGTTACGCCGACCGTCAAGCTCTTTGAAATGGAATGAAACCACGGCAGACTATTCAAAACTGGACTCGAACGCTCCCCCAGAACTACACATGCTGGCTATTGTGTTTCGCAACATGTTCTCTATGGCACGTCTTTACTGGGATTTGTAGTTTTAAAAGACGTTTTTGTTTTTCCCAAAATTAGAAGTTGACAGTATTATGACTCTCTCTCTCTCCTCTCTCTCTCTCTCTCTCTCTCTCTCTCTCTCTGGCAAATATTCCTAGTGGCCAAATGGCGGTTCTACAACTTCTGTGACGTCAACGGCCCAGAAATAATTTTTCCAATTGACTTTCATTGGGAAAGAGACGTCTGTAAATCAACGGATCATTTTTTTTAACTAAATAAATACAAATGGTCAAATGTGCCAAAAACTGAATCCAGAATTATTTTCTCTCTCCATTCATCAACCAAGGTAACCCCCCTCCACCTTGTCACCTGAATCTCACCCTAGAGCACCATTGTGTTCTTTTTAACAAAATATCTCTAAGAGGGGCGTGGGGAGTGGCCAGACAGAGAATCAGCACTTTGGAAACAGGGCTGAAACAGAGGGGATTATGGGATGCTACAATGATCTGTTTGGTGTTTCAGCCAAACAATTCAGAGACATGTTCTGTATATATCTGAAACCAATAATATATTGTTGAAAGAGAGTATAATAGAGGGACTTTAATATATCTTTGTAAATCTGCCCTTTCCTCTTTGTCAAAACACCCGGTGGTTTATACTTACAAATGATACTTATTAAGTCAGAGTTCTGTGGGTTGCTGAGTCTTATTCATAAACATAGTACATTTGTTCCCATATGTTCAATAATATGCAGTTTGGAAGTACTGTATGTTTAGCATTGCCAAATTGAAAAAATGCAAAGCCTATTCACACTGTGTTGCAATTTGCATGTGTGTTTTGTTTAATGTTTAAATTGTCTAGCCTTATTCACATTTTGTTTCTTTGTTCTTTATTTGTCAAACGTTTGAATAACCTTGCAAAGTCAAGCCATTTCTTCACAATTAAGCCTTCATCTAGAAATAATTAGGGCATTGTGAAATAAAGTGTGACAATTTTTCAATATATAATTTGTTATGCTCTGCTGAGATAGCAATTTTTGTATCGCCATATATCAAATTAGACTGTCCCCATTCTGTCAAGATGTGAGAAAGCAAGCCAGGAGAGTGGAGGTTCTTTCTTGGCTGTGAATGGATTTGTTTTTCTTTCTTTTCTCTGTAAGAATGTGGGTCACAAGCAAGAGCCCATGACTTTAAATTAGAAGCATCGGAATTAATTTTATTATTATTATTATTATTATTAATAACATTAATTAATATCTCTAATTTCTGAAAGCGTTCGGCATTTTTGATACATTTCAACTGAAGTCAGCTAATTGTGCATCAGGTCAGTGATATATGCTTATGTCCAATTTTGAATTTCCTGCTGTGGTATTGAGGGAACCTCCTGTAGAGTAAGGTCATTAGGAAACTCTCGATGAAACATATAACGTGTAATGAATTCATGCCTTTGTTAGGCTACCTTTTCCATGCATGCTGACCTGAAGCGGCCTCTCAGGGGTGAATACACTTGTCACACCCTCAGTCATAGCCATGTCAGGCTGGTGATAGATCCTGTGATAATGTCATGCTGTTACTGTGGTGCTGCTGATTATTCTGCTCTTACTTGATAAAAACTGGGGGGGAGAAAATGAAAGCACTGTCTCTGGGCTTTTTTTTCAAAGTAGTGACGATCAAAGCAGAAAGAAACACAAAGACATGCCTGACTTATCTATTGTTGTTATGAGAAGGAATACATTACAGTTATTTTAAAACCATATGCTTTAATCACTACATTGGATAGCTAAATTGCATATTATGCCTTAGTTAAATAATAATAACATGTTTGCTATGCCTTGGTTAGTTATAACTTATATTTTACCTACTATGTTGTTACTAATTCAACAGAGGAGGATCCCTCTCCAAGGACGGACAGACATGTAATGGATGTGTTGTGCACCGACAGAAATGCTAGAGAGGTTCACTTTTATGTTGTTTTATGTTTGTTTTGTCACTCACCATTTACCTCTCATTCCAGGCTTCTGATTGTCCACCCCTTGTGTGTCTCCTGTGCTCATCAGCGTCAGCCCCTTCCCTGATTGTTCCCACCTGTGTCTTATTATCATGTGCTTAAACTCCCAGTGTCAGTTCGTATTGTCTCTTGCCATGGTCAGGTCTATGCTCTCTGTGCTCGTGAAAAGTTTTGATTCCTCACTACGTGAGCGCTTTCATTTTGTTCTCTATTTTTGTCATCTCAAACTTTAGATTTGATAGTGACCTTTTTTTGTTGTTCAAATTACTTTACCTCTGTCTCCCGGGTCGTGCAATTGGGTCCTATATACATCCTAAGTGTCTGAGTTCCTAACAGAACGCACTGACCATTATGGACCCAGCCGACCCAAGAAAGCTTCACAGCACTCTGTCAGCACACGGCGCGACAATTTTTCACCACGAGGAACAGCTGGGCATAGCCGCCCAGGGAATACAAGAGCTGAGAGGACGCCAGGCAGAGATTCAAGAAAACTTTTCTACACAGATGCAACAACTGGTTGCCCAAATGAATCATTTTTTCACTCACCTACATACTGCTCCTCCGGTGACGTCATCCACAGCTGAGTTTTTGCCTGTCAATACTCCAGCTGACACAGTTTACCCAGGTCAGGCTGTTTCTTCCCCTTTACGGCTGGCTTTTCCGGAGAGATTTTCCGGAGACTCCTCGAATTGCAGAGCCTTTCTGGTACAGTGCGATCTACACTTTCAACACAACCCAGGAGCCTTTTCATCTGACCATGGTAAAGTGGCGTTTATCGTGTCTCATTTAACGGGAAGAGCTGCAGCCTGGGCTACTGCAGAATGGTCTAGAGCAGGGGTCGGCAACCCCATGCACGTAACGCAGCCCCGCTCTCTTTATCTCCAGGTGACTTTCTGCCGCGTTCCTCCGTGGCGCAGTGCTGATCGTTTCACCACAGAGGAAAGCACTTCACAAATTGCAGTACCCATAAGGAGCTGTACAAATGCCGCAGTTTTTGCGTGGCTGTGTGTGTCTTTAGTTAATGTGTGTGTCTTTAGTTGAAAGCCCAGTGGCGATCTGCTCATCTCTCATCGAAATAATATGCTACAAAGGGGCGGACTGGCCATCTGTGTGTTGAACGTTCCTGTCGGCTCCCAGAACGTAGTCGAAGAGGGCAGAAGCAACAAGCTTCAGGTTCAATAATCCACTTTAGCTTAAATGACTGGAGAGAGGCGAGCTCTTCTTGGGAGGCCGTTGCTATTTGTTAGCTGTTCTTCTGTTTCAACAAATACATCACAGACCTCTTGTTTTTCTG
>NW_011338037.1:0-16876 GCF_000735185.1 Notothenia coriiceps
CCCGTATCCGACTTCCGATCTATTTGTATTTGAACTAATTTCGCCGACTACCGTTACTTTTACCCGACTCCGATTCTTTATGACTAATGACTAATTAAAGAAGAAAAAAGAGAAAAAAAAGCATTCAAGTTGTCCCTTAAGGTTATTTTTTTTATTTAAATTGGATATTCTATCCAACATGGATATAGCTTCTTTCTTTCACAGCAGCATTGGATCAGTTCAGTTGTGCAGCATTGGATCAAAACAAAATAAAGCTTTCAGTACTCGTTAGCTTACTGCTACAATTAGACACTGCGCCCTGCCCACTCTGTTGCCAGATTTGAGAGAAATAAGCAACCAGGTCTATGAAAACAAGCCCCAAAGAAGCAACACATACATGATGTTCTGTCATTTGAAACCAAAACTAAGGCCTCAGGATGACTTTAAGACTTGAACATGGTCATTTTTGTTTTTACATTGAATACAACATTTTAAAAAAAGTATTTAAAAAAAATAAATTAAAAAAAAAATCCCGACCCCCGATTTTTTTTCTCCCGATCTTTTGAAAATCACGTGATCGGATCGGGACATCTCTAGTTATGACAATGAAAATCTTAGGTCACAGGCACAGTGCAACACAATAAAACAGAAAAGATAGTAAGGGGAAATAAAATAGAATATGATAGAAACTGTGCAGAATAGTCTATATACAGTTATTGATATATATGATAGATGAATGTTATGTATGTTCTTTCAAAAGTTCAGGTGTTTAACATTCTTATGGCCTGTGGGATGAAACCTTTCCTGAGTCTAGTCACAGAGGAGTTGCTGTTTGGCTCCAGAGTAAATGTATTCAGTACACAAAGATCTCACGATAACTGTCTTTTTTTTTGTATTTGCTTTTGAATTGACGTTTAAAACCATAATTAGGTAAAGAATAATATTTGTGGAGAAAATAAGCATGAAAGAATTGCGATTATGTTAAATCGCTTTCCTTGTTTGCCTGTTTTGTGTCTTAAATATTTGCCCTTGTTGATCTTAGAAATGGAGCTAGTGTAAATCAGAAAAAGTTAATTAATTAAGTCAACAAAAAAAGACTTAATATGACATTTAAGTATTATTGTTATTGACAATTTGGAAAACAAACCAGAAACCAAACCGATGTGGATGTCATTATGATATGTTGCTCAGGAAATAATAATGAGCTTCTTGCCACAATCTGATTTTTTAAATTATGAAACAGTCTTTGATAAATCTAACAAACATATCTAATAAATTCCCCTCCAGGCGCTGAAGGGCAGTAAAGAGGTGGAGATTGTGGACGGTAAGATTCGCTGTAAAATCGACCCGGAGCATTGGCCCATCCCGACCCCCGCCATCGTGGGATCCCCCCACACCGACTTCTCCCAGCTCATCAACTGTCCAGAGTTCGTTCCCCGTCAGACCCTCAGCTCCACCAACTCCGGTCAGTATTCAACTCTTCTTCTTCTTCCTCTTCTTCTTCTCTCTTTTACCAAGTGAAGATTAATAATAATAGATGACATTTGTATTGCGCCTTACCCAAGGCCGCTTTACATGGTGAACAAACAAACAAATAATAAAGTAAAACATTTAATAAATAGCAGTAGGAGTGGAAGCAGGGGGACTGTGATGGGTTAGGGGTCAGAGGCCATGGGTTAGGGGTCAAAGGCCATGGTGATTGAAGGAGAAGTCAAACATGTACTGGGTGTTTCTCAATGTCGAGTACGCTTGCTTGGTAGCACATGTCTTCCGAGCGTCTTGCTTCAGAAGCGAGGCAAGAATCCTTCCTGGCATTCGGAAAACAATGAGTGGAACAGGCTAGCAAGTGTGCAGGTGTGCATCATATGAGAGGCCCCGCCTTACATTTTCCGCCACAGATTTGGGGAAATTGGTCCGTGCGCAAAGCATTGTGGGGATTTTGTGTCTGCAGCTTCGAAATTTTTCCAAACGAAGTACGCCGGGCTCGGTAGAATTCCAAGTATGCTGGACATTGGAACAGCTTGAAATAGTGGCTCTGGAGCAGCTTTATTCGACATTGAGAAACACCCACTGTGTGCCCTTTATATCTTCCTCCTCTGTGGAATTGAGCTCCATTGTTGTCTAAACACATCAACGAGCTATACTTCATCAATGGGTGACACATTCCTTTATTACCATGAACAACACACTGAATTCATTTTGACTTAATCCCATAAACACCTTCCTGCATCCCCAAATACTCACTAGAGCACCAGATGTTGATTCATCCGCTGCTGAAAATAGTCCCAAACAAATGCACTATTTCCTCCCCGTTGTTTGATAAAAAGTACAGTGACCAGCTGTTTTAGGAGAGGTTATCAACCTTTTTAATATAGGTGCAATATTTATTCACATACTTCAAAAATGTTGAGGGAAGCATTTTAGATCTCCTACTGTGTCCCCACAATATACATTAATATTCATTGCTTGATAAAAAACAGCAGCGAAACAATAAGACAAATTTGGCAAAACTGCAGCAACTCTAATGCTGCGCTCACAGCGGACGCGATGGGATGTTTGGGGGCGCCCAAATGAAAGTCAATGCACAATGGACAACCGCTGGAGCGTCATATTCGCGTGACGCGGTCTCGCGGTAGCCAATCAGCGGTGAGGATCTCAGCCTGCCGTCACTGACGTTCAATCAGAAAACATTAGCTGTTAGCTGTTAGCAGTTAGCACACAGAGCTCACAGCTCCTCATATCTGTTCAAAAACTGGACAGAAGTTAAATAAGAACAAACCACAGACTGTCTGTGTCATGGTGAATACAGTCGCTGGTTTATTTATGTCTGTAGGCCGTTGTTATGAGTGCGGACGGAGCATATACAACGTTAGCTTACCCTGATTGATCCGACCTCCATTCAGAAAACACGATTTTTAAAAGGTTATTCGCCTGCCGTCTTGTCTGAAGACTTGTCAAAGCATTAATTCATGGTTTTCACTAACCGGTATCAGTATGTTGTTACTTCGGCATCATTTAGAAACGTGTATTAAAATGTAATCACGGTAAAATATTTTCATTTTGTTGTGGTTGTAGCCCCCTGGCCAGCGCGTCTTGTTTGAATGATGCGAGTAAACACAGCTGACAGCGGCGGTGAAACTCGAGCATTTAGAGCGATAAGAGCGATTAGAGCGAAGTGAATATTCGCATTGCGTCCGGTGTGAACGCAGCATTAGAGCCGGACAAAATAAGACCACTATCTTAAAATGTAATGTCTTCCTATATTAGCCATCTGTGTGTTTATTTAAATAACCGGATGCTTTACATTTTAAATACAAAGTTTCATAAACAATCGAGATGTTCATCTTGTCCTCCCTGCTGCAAGGAGATTAAAGACCAATTTGCATGAGCATGAATCCAGTGCTGTGTTGAGTCTTCAGCTCCTCCTGTAGCTAAATGTGAGCTGACAGGGCGATGTGTGATTTCAAAGCTCGACTGAACGTTGTCTGGGTGTGTGATGTGTGACTGTGATGTGTTTGGACCTTTCAGCTTCATCGCCTGAGAAGATGAATCCTCCCGAGTCCTCTGAGTCTCAGGACTCTGCTGAACCCAGCTCCTCCAGCCAGGAGTCCCCCCCCGACAAAGACGCCCCCCCGCCCGACCCCGACGCCTGGATCCAGGTGGAGAAACGCCACCGACAGCCCTCTGGAAAGGTACAGAATGATCATCCATTTTTCATCCCTTCCATCATCCCTTCTTCTGTTTCTCATAGCATCGTCTTTCTGTGTACCTCCTGTTCATGTCTTTTTTTTTTGTCTTTC
The DNA here is from genome assembly GCF_000735185.1 of Notothenia coriiceps. Classification (NCBI taxonomy): domain Eukaryota; kingdom Metazoa; phylum Chordata; class Actinopteri; order Perciformes; family Nototheniidae; genus Notothenia; species Notothenia coriiceps. The sequence continues at coordinate 3,780 of NW_011338037.1, forward strand.
GGCCTGCAACTTAGGTGACATCAAAAATAAAAAGTGATATGGCCTGTTATCCAGATATATTTTTTAAGCATTTTTATTTTATTTTATAAATCGATTCAGAATCTTGGAACATAAGTCTCATTCTTTTTTGTTAGTTTTTGTATAATGAATAAAACAAACTCAGATTGTGGTGAGAGTTGCACCAATCTAGTTGAATTGTTGAAATGTTTTTCCTCAAAGTATCAAACTGTTTGTTAAACATTTAACTCTCAATTTCATCATCCAACCATCTGGTTTATTGCGGTTCCTTTGTTAATCACTCTGTGTTTCTGTCTGTGTTTCCAGGAGCGCAGCGAGGCTTCTCCATGCAGCCAAGAGGTTCCTCCGCAGGCCGCGCCCGCCCAAGAGGAGCTGGACTTCCTGTTCGATGAGGAGATGGAGCAGATGGCGCCGAGGAAGAACCGTTTCACCGACTGGTCAGACGAGGACGACTCGGACTACGAGATGGACGACCAGGACGTCAACAAGATCCTCATCGTCACCCAGACGCCCCCGCACGTCCGCAAGCACCCCGCAGGAGACCGGACGGGGAACCACGAGTCCCGAGCCAAGTTCACCGCCGACCTCGCCAAGGCCATCAACGACGGGCTGTTCTACTACGAGCAGGACCTGTGGAAGGAGGAGGAGCAGGTGGAGAGCGTCAAGGTGAGGAAACGGGGAGGATGGTGTCTCAGGAGGGACAATTAGAAGAAAATAACTTACATTTTCCTTTTTTACAGACTAACGATGAATTAGCGCGCTTCTGAACATTTGGGTTACAAATATAGAGTGCCACAGTGACGCGTCCTAAAACCCGGAAGTAAACTCCTTCTGGTTCCCTCGACAAAAACCAATGCAATTTCTCCATAGGATTTTGGAAAATAGCTGGAAATAAGGTCTGTGGTTGAAACACATTTAGGAGACGGATCACGTTTTGTTCAGCCGGATAATCTCCACATGTCTACCCTACTTTTAGAATTTTCTAATCATATATCTAATCGCCCGAAGCAAAATGCTAACGTTATGCTATAAAGGAACTACAGCAGGGTCGCTGCTTCAACGTCACGCCAACTTAAGATCCATATTCAAAACTACAGATTCTAAATGGTTCGAGTTGAAGCGGTCACGCCAACTTATGATCCATATTCAAAACTACAGATTCAAAATTGTACAAGTTGAAGCATTAGTTTTAACAGTTTGCAGGAGGCAGGTACTTGCTTTCAAGCAGAACTGGGGAAAAACAAACTTAGCGGGAGTGTTTACGTGTTCGGTGTAATGACTTAAAATGGCCTCGACAACTTCTGTACTCCTATTCAGCCACTTGGTAACAACCATTGTTTTTCAGATGCGTAAACTCTTCAAAAATCCCCAGCGGGGTCACTGCTGATTTATTTTCCTATGGAGAAATTGCATTGCTTTTTGTCGAAGGAACCGGAAGTGGTAAAAATGCTAACTTACTTCCGGGTTTTAGGACGCGTCACTGCTGCACTCTATTAGATGTGGGGTTTTTAAACCTACTGGTTATTTCCCACTATTGGAATTTCCTAAATCCCTTTTATATATATATATATATATATTTTTTTACAAATAACTGACAAAATAAAGCTACGTTTTATATAATAATATTTAATATTTTGGAGATAATAAAAATAATAAATGTGTAAATACTACATTTTATATAGTCAAATGTATAAAGCACTTTGATTAACATGTTGACACGAACTTTAGTGAAAAAGAGAGCAGCTAAAAAATAAAAACTTGAATGCCATAAAGACACTCGGAAGAAGGTATCACATATAAATGTAGAATCATTATCAAACATCATTTTGCATTTTGCGATATTACAGTTGATTCTGATCGGTGAAATGTTTTATCTCGCTGTTTTTTACTCTTCTGTTCTTTGGCCATTTAAAGGTGACATATTTATATTTCCTGTTTCCTTAAGAACAACTTGAACCCAGTATTATTATAAACTTTTTCTGGGTTAAGGATCCACCTTTAATGAGGTTAAAGTTTAAACAACCAAATCCAAGTATTTGACCTTTAAGTGTGTAAATCCCTCTTGATTGACAGCTAATTAAAATAAAGCAGTTTAGGGGAACCAACGTGTCTGAGCAGGTCTTCATGGAGAGCTAGAGAACAGATGTGACAGATGAACACATGTAGACCAACCTCATGTCTGAACACGCTGGACTGAACATTAAGACTCTTCACAGAAGCTGGCGAAATACACTGTCCTCAGGTTTTCAGGAAATGACAGATATGGTCTGCTTTGAGGGAATGACAATGCTTCCTGTCTTAATAAAAAATGTATAAGCACTAGCGCTGTCAAGCTAACGCGTGAACGCGCGTTTTTTTGTAACGACACTAATTATTTTAACGTGCGATTAACGCATGTGTATTCAGTGTTTCCCCTAGGTTTACTGCCTTGGCAGGGTGCTGCTCGGGTACCCCCCCAACACAGGGATTTTTTTTTATCCTCTGGAGCAGAGAGAGTAGCTGTGGATTATTGTTATTGATATCGTACAGTAGTATTTGTAGATTAAAAAGTAATACAGTACAGTGTTACACTGTACTGTATTACTTTTATTCAAACTGTATTCCCTTCTTATCATGTAGCCTACACTTCTTCCTTTCATTGATACATTTAAATCACCTGACTACAGCATATAACATACCTGCTGCAACCCTGTGCTGCTGCTGCTTCTCTCTGCCTCATCCTCTATTGCTGGAGGCAGCTCCACCTCATCTGATCTCTGATATGAGAGCAATCGTGTTATGATCATATTGAGCTATTGGTGTGAGTCTAATATTAAACAAGCAGTCTGCTTGTCATACATTGCTGACGATACATTTTAAGAGGCAATTTGTTGAGTCACTGCCGCTAAATTCCGGTAGCATCAAGCTAGCAAACCCTGCATTAGCCTCACATCAACAGGTGTAGACAGAACATCCAATTATCCTGAGCTAATTTACTGAATAAACCAACTCACATCTCCTGTCTTTTTTTTCACCCAACTCATTAGACTATTCTTCTGCTGGCGTTTCATTGTTGTTTTCTGTCAAATTCAATACTGTAGTTCAAAACTGCGGTACCTGCTCACCATCTGTGAGCTATTTTTAGAGGAGGGACGCTACGTTCGTTGTCGCGTTCGCGCGCGTCCACCTGAGCAGGCTGTTTGTGTCCTTCTCCCGTGACGATAACGGCTTGCGGTTAAAAAATAATAATAAGCGAATTTGAAACTGGGGGGGACACAAACGGGCAGACAGCAGAGCTGTTGGTCTCCTCCTTTCCTCCGCTCTTGTCTCTGATTGTGAGTGTGTGCATTCGCGCGTGTGTGTGTGTGTGTGGGGGGGGGGGGAGTGGTGAATACGGCAAAGCAGTGGACACCTGAACACGCCCTGCACATTGACCTGGAATAAATTACCATAGCGCGTTTAAGTTTATTTAATACAGAAGTCACCATGTTCAATGTGTAAACGTGAGGTAGCTAGATATTCAGTGCAATTGGGCTATCTCTCTCTGATTTGTTAATTTGGGTGCTATTACTATATTTATCATCTTTCTTTTTTTTTAAATAAAAAAAAAACCCTTGAATTCAGGCAACGGGGCGGCGGGCTCGTTGGCAGGGCGCAGCGCAACGCAAGAAATGGTAGGGGGAAACCTGGTATTTGCCTTCGGCCCGGCCCTAGTTTACAGAGCCCGTAAAGGCTTGACCGTGTTGTTGTTAGTTGGTGTTGGGCCTGCCATAGATAATCACGTGATCGACTGCCATCCAGCGCATTATTCTTTTGGACGCAAGTGGACTTCGTCTCATCGGGCTTTTGAACTTGTTTGTTTGAGCAACTGGCTCAGTGCAAATAAGTACACAGGGTTGGGAGAGAGTGTAAGAGAGAGAGAGGTTCCAGGTTGTTGTGTTGACAATATTCAGGAGAATATCTGTCATTGTTTCAATGATAATAAACAAACATTTGCATAAAGCATATTTGTCGACTCATATGTTGATAAGAGTATTACAAATATTCTTCTAAGGTACATTTAGAACAGATAAGGAATGTGCGATTAACTATTTTAATCGACTGACAGCCCTAATAAGCGCATTATATTTAATGAATAACATATAGAAGCCAAATAAGCACATGTCTTTAGATTCAGTTCACTTTAAAGAGAAATACATGTTTCACATAAAAAAACTACCATTTAAGATATATTTTTACCACAACGACCTTAAATGGGATGAATTGACTCGCTCTGTTAGAAAAAGGAAGGTCATGCTTGCCTTTTTGTAATTAGTTGATTTATTTGGTGTTTGTATCTTTACTATTAGTGAACAAAGCTTTTCCAAAGATAGTTATTTTAGTTACAAATCACTACATGTCGGTCTTGTGAGAAAAAGAGGGAGGCCTCGGAAAAAAAATGGAGGGTACTGTTTTGTGTCCAGCTGTCCGTCCTTGGAAAAATGATTCACTTCCTGTTATTGAATTTGCTGACATGTCGTTCACCACTGAATTCCTTGTTTATTTCATCAGTGAGTCAGAGCGGCCTCTGTGCAGAGTTACAGACAAACACATACAGCTCAGCTACAGGAGACAGAAACACACTGAGGCCCAGTTTAATTATTTAGTGTTCTCCTTTCTTATCGTTCAGTTTAAGACCAAAACATGAAACTGAATTTTAAGATGGTCTTTCTTTACTGTTGTCATAACTTTAACTTTGAATAACATAAAACATTTTAAAGCTTGTTCAAGAAAGCTGAAATATCCTAATTTAAACGTATATTTGTGGCATCGGGATGATTAAGGTTGTCTGTAGTCTAAGACAGGTTGTGTTTATTGTATAACCTTTTGAAGACCCATTCAAAATCTCTTCTGGACTAAATATTTCTAAATTCTGTTACATTTTCATTCAGATAGTCTTGATTTAAATGTTTTCCTGAAGCCTTAGTCAGATTGAACTCTCACCAATATTGCATCAATACAAAAACAGTTCTTACAAATTATCATGGGAACTTAAAGCTCTTTTTTATTCCAAAGATTTTGCCAAATAAATATCCTACTATCTAAAATGTGCTATTTTTGACTTATAGAATATCTTCGGTTTTACACATCATGCAGCGGTAAAGCTACTATTCGTATTCAGAAACATCTACACATTCATTACTGTTGAGCACAAATGAACATGTGCTTTATTCCCTGAGGATAAGACTTGGATGCCAATACGGACAATCCATTTTTGATCAATCAGATGAGTCACAAGTCTAAAAAAGGCTCAATCTCCTTGAACTGATATTTGATTAAAACAAGTTTCGTGCCTTAAGACGCATTCAGTATAAGTAAAAAGAACATTTGAAAATGTGGGCTTTTATACCTACTGGTTATTTTCCACTATTTGAATTTCCTAAATCCCTTTTTATATATATATATTTTTTTTTTACAAAGAACAGACAAAAAATGCTACATTTTATATAATAATATTATGGAAATAATAAACTTGTAAATACTACATTTTATATTGTAATGTATAAACAACTTTGATTAAAATGTTGACAAGCGCTTTAGAGAAAAAGAGAGCAGCTAAAAGCAAAAAACACCAAATCAAAACGTGAATGCCATAAAGACACTCAGAAGAAGGTATCACATATAAATGTAGAATCATTATCAAACATCATTTTGCGATATAACAGTTGATTCTGATCGGTGAAATGTTTTATGGATGTTTTTTACTCTTCTGTTCTTTGGCCACAGTTACGTTTTTACTGACTGTTAAGACACAGTCAGTAAAAACAGTTCATAAAGACACACAAAGGTCGCAGTTTGGCTGTTCTCTGCACAGTTTAAAGTTTCAGACGCCTCCCTAAAGCTTCGCTCCGATCGCTCTGACTTAAAGACTTTGTGACAGAGCTGTTAAATCTCTCGCTGTGGAGCGGGACAGAAATAAACTACAATTTATCGCCCCCTCACTCTGCGAGCTGCAGACTGAAGAGTGTCTCGCAGCTGCTTCCCGAGGGGGGAGCTGTCTCTGAACACGGTCTACAGGTTACACTGCGTTATGTTATCTTATTTAAATACAGATTTACTTAGCAATACTTTAAATGATCTGGGATCAGTATTCAGTTTTGCTTCATCATCTCACTGGTACAATAAGTACAAAGTCAAATAAATCAGGTGATTCAAAATCTAACGTTAGATCAGTCTTATAAATACAATAACACACACAAACAGTAATACTCATTATGTTATTCTTATTTAAATACATTTGTGATTATATTATGTGAGAGAACATGGGATACACATTAAAGATACATTTAAAGTTAAATAAATAGGTAGTAAGATAGTAGGTTTAATAGCCATTGTTTATTTGTAAGTAATTAATAATATCTTAATATCTCTCCCAGTTTCTCTTTTTTAAACTTTAAAGTGAGGCGCTATTATTATTATTATTATTATTATTATTATTATTAATAACTGAAAGGCGAGCGTTAGTTCAGGGATTTGACGTTACATTAAAATGTAATAAAAATTAAGGGTTTATTTCATGAAAAGTCAACCACACCAGAACAGATGTTTGATTAATAAACATCTGTTTTGCACACTCTGTGTTTAAAATGTAACTAATAATGTTATTATGTTTTACTTACTAAAAGTCATCTTTATCTAAAGTCTCCAGAGAAAATGTGATACAAGACGTCTATGCATATGCATCAAGGGTTTTAAATTGCATGCTAGGAAATGTCTGTTTGCACAAAATATAAGAAATGTGTCTTTTTGACGGTGAGTTTGTGAAGCTGTCGGCTCGTTTTCCGGCTCAAAGGTTGAGACTGATGTCGCCACATGTGAGAAAATTGACGCCTGAACACACAGAGGAAGGTCACCTGGATTCTCTTTCAGACGCTGACGTGTTGTTCAAAGTGCGGCACATCTGCTGAGTGTCACACAAGCGTTGATATCAGTATACACTGAAACTGAGAGGGGATAATATTATTAGCTAATTATCTGACTGCAGTCCAGGAATAGTGAGTCAGTTATGTTTAGGTTTTTCATTACTCTTACTTATTAATGACATCATGCAATAAAATAGACTAATAATAGAGTTCAATTTGGAGTTTATCAGCATCAACACTTCTTATTCAAATAAACTCATCATCTTTTAATAAAAGCAACTATTTCTTTTTGGTCTCAAATACATTTACCTTTTCTGTTGGTTTCAAACTACAGCATTTAATTAATATTAGTTTTCACCACTAAAAGAATATTATTTAAAAAAAAATACAACATGGGTGCATTTACAAATGTTTTTTAATAGAATAGTTAGAATTAAATAAGATATTATAAATAAAGTATTTCATGTGAACTCAGTTTTTCCAGGTGCTTTAGCTTCAACTAGTATGGCAGATTCATGAATTGTGTTTGTGTGTGTCCCCCTGCAGGAAGTGGAGAGCTTTAAGAAGCTGAACGTCATCAGCAAAGACGAGTTTGAAACTCTCGCCCCCAAAGTGCCCGTCGAGCCGAATCAGGACATCTCGCCTCCTCTGTTTCCAGGTGGGTTTGTGGAGCTGAGCTTCCTGCTAGCTGTATTTTAACCACACATATGATATCATATTTATTTAACTAGTGTTTAATAATTATGAATTGTTGTTGTTTATTAACATTCTGACATATTTGCTTTAGTTAAACCCCTGTTCTTTAACCCTCTTTTAAAAAAAAACATTCAGATGCCAAATGATGCCGAAAACCTGGTAGTCCTCATTATCGATAATATTAGTGTTGTAACAGTTATTGACTTCAATCAGTCTTAAACTATAGCGCGTTTGCTCTTTGTAATGTAATGCAAAGGGCCTCACATGCATGACCATGGGAAGAAATATATTAATATAAATATTATTGTTTTAATTGTGTGTTCTCAGTGGACAGTGGAGCAGAGATGGCTCGATCTCTTCCTGCAACGGTCCCAGAGTCACCCGTCGCTCACCAACCCCGCACCCCCAAAACGCCTCGCACCCCCGGGCGCCAGGACCCCAGCAAGACGCCTCGCTTCTACCCCGTCATGAAGGAGAGCGGCACCATCGACGGACAGGTCAGATCTCTCTCTCTCCACGTGTTGCGGTCGGAGATCGTAGATGTAATGCCGTGTTCATACAAATCGGCAGGAACATTTCCTCGCTCAACTTTGGCTTACGGTATCTGTTTTATTAATGAGGATTTAACCCAAATCAAACCGTTTTTGCTGTTATTTAATTGCAATAAGTTGAACAAAATGTTGCCAAAGTCTGAATTAAACACTTTTTCAAGTCTCTTTCCGCAAAGGACAAGCAAAACACATTTACATGTTTGTTTCCTGAATGGAGTTGGGATCGATCAGGGCTATTCTAACATTGTAGCTGCTCCATCAACACACTAATAACATCTAATCAGGCATGAATACGGCAGTAATGTTTTTGTTTATACACATCGAGTCAACTTATTGTGAAACATTGAATTAGCACTATTATTATGGAAATTTGCTCCATGATGAAGTCCAACTATTCATCAAATTATTCCAGTTTAAAGCCCGTTGACAATACTTCCATGCTATCCAATTTATATTTCACAGCTTTTGTTTGAGCAGTTCTGACATCAGGCTCCAGACTACAGACTCTCTCTCTCTCTTTGCGTATCCCCCCTGGCACACGCTGCAGACCAGTTATCTGTTTCACATGTGTTTGTTTACATGGTTACAAAGGGTCAGACAACATTTCACAAGTATCAGTTTGAAGGGCTCGTTTCATCATTCTAAATACCAAGTATGAGCAGTCAACTTACATAAGGAGACAAAAATGCCTTACCCTCTTCCACTCCCGCCCATATAAGAGCAAAAAGGGCTTAAATTAAATACCGGAATTAAAATGGTTGAGGCTTCTGCACCACTTTGAGTATGTGCATGAAAGAGGTCTTGCCAGATAGAGAAACCCCTAATAATAATAACAATAATAATAATAATAAAGCATTTGTTTTATCTGTCTCTAAATTATAACAAACCATCAATAATGCCAACTCAACTTGACATACGTCCCAGAATCCCAGTTATCAGAAGACATTCTGGAGCTGAAAGAGTAGAAATGATGTCCCGTCTTAGTAAACATTTCTTTGTAACACATGAATCTCTTTTCCCTGGAGCAGACGCCGAGGAAGAAGAAGACTCGTCATAGTTCGAACCCGCCTCAGGAAGCTCACATCGGCTGGGTGATGGACTCCCGGGAGCACCGGCCCCGCTCTACGTCCATCAGGTCCCACTACTCGTTTTCCTACACCACTGTAAAGATGCTGAACTGTAGCGGATGTTAACCTTATAAACCTGTTTCTTTGACTGTGGCCTTATCATCACAATATCAGGGTTTCTTTGACAATATACCAATATTACCTCTTAATTCAGGAAGATAGTGGTTATTTATTTAAAAAAATATAAAGACTTTTAATATTTAACGCTTAGTAACGATTTCCTAAGATATTTTTCATGTTCAGTTATCGCAGGATAGTCAAATGTCTTGTGTTGTCAGAAACCTACAAATATTCAATTTACAATAATAGAAAAGATAGAAGAGCACCTAATCCTCATGTTTTAAGGGCTAGAAATTAGGGCTGCTCAATTCTTTGGCTTGCAACGATTATGAAAACAACATCGAAATAAAAATATAATATATATATATATAATTTTTTTATTGTTTTTTCAGTTGAATTATACTTAAAGTTCAGGGTTATCAACTGTTAAAAACATACTGTTCATATTTTTTTCCCCAATAAATTGATGTTTTCAAAGTAAATGGATAACCGTTTTTAATAATCATGATATCAATTATTGACCCAAATAATCGAGATTATGATTTTTGCCATAATCGAGCAGCCCTACTAGAGATTGTAAATATATTTTGCAATCCTCTTTATAAATGACTAACAATTTCATTCCAGTCGACCTATTGATTAATCTGAATCTGAATTCCTGAAAATGTTCAGTGTTACAGCGAAAGGGGCATATCAGGTAAAAGAGGCATGCGATATAAAGAGTAAGCTATCTTAAACACACATTAGTAAAATAATAAAAATAATCATAATACATGTCAGCTGGTGTTGACTACAGGGTAATAAATAGTCCGGTTTAATAAAACAATAAACAAAAATAAGCTTTGATAGATTAGAGAAGTGAGACTAATAAACTTGACCTTAGAGCAATCCTAGAATATAAACTATGTCACTGAAACGTCTCCGTTCCTTCTCTTACAGCAGCTCCAACGCCTCCCCGTCAGAAGGGGCTCCGCTGACAGGAAGTTACGGCTGCACCCCCCACTCTCTGCCCAAATTCTGGCATCCATCCCACGATCTGCTGCGGGACAACGGCTTCACTCAGCAGGGATACCACAAGTACCTCCGCCGCTGTCTTAATGGTACGGGACAAACTCCCTCACATGCTCTCACGTTTAGGGAGGTTTACACTGAACGAGCATTAAATATATTATATATGTATTTATTGTAATTAAGTAAGTTGCTGTATATACTACCTAGTAAGTAAGTGTATATATTAATAAGTAAGTATGGAAGTACGTGTATAGGTGACTTAGTAAGTAAATAAGTGAGGCTATATATGACCTAGTAGGTAAGTAAGTGTATGTATGACCTAGCCACTAAGTAAGTTATAGTATGACCATTACTAAGTTAGTGTATATGTGACCATAGTAAGTAAATGAATATAGTACCTAGAAAGAAATTGAGTTTATGTAGCATCTTGTAAGTAATCACCTTTTTTTCGAATCAAAGTTAAGTGTGCTTCAAGGAGGGGAAAAACACATGTATAGTTATAAACACATGTACAAATAAAGAAGACCATGCAGTGTATAGATTGGTTTTTAGAGTGTACAGACTCTGATGATCACCACATGTACTGGTGATCATCTAGTGACCGCCTGTGTATTGAAGACGAGGCTGTTTCTCTGTGCTCTCCGGTGACTGAATCGATGTTTTTGCAGAGAGGAAGCGTCTGGGGGTCGGTCAGTCGGGGGAGATGAACACGCTGTTCAGGTTCTGGTCCTTCTTCCTGAGGGACAACTTCAACAGGAAGATGTATGAGGAGTTCAAACTGCATGCTCTGGAAGATGCCAAAGACAACTACAGGTGAGAATGTATAGATGTTTAAATGTTAAAGGGATAGTTGTGACCGGTGTTGTATAAAGTACAAATCCATAGTTTGAAGTTCAGTAGAAAATGAAGCGATTCTCTGAGACCATTCAGCAGACGAGAGTGTTTACGTCACTAGTGTAGCATATTCAGCTCGGTAAGAACCTCGATTTGAGGGCCAGAAAAAAGGGGAAAAAGTAGCCCTGAGCCGGAACTATCCCGAGTGGAAAAGCACAAAAAAACTTGCTACGTGTTGCAGTGGAAAAGCGCCATGAGAGAGCAGCAACTCTTGTATTCTGTGAGGTAAAATGACTGTTTGGCAATGAGCCCGGTGGCTTTGAAGAGAGCTCAGAACAGCTTTAGAGCCTTTGTCTGATGGCAAAGTAAAGGGGTCAAAACATTCTAATTACAACATGCACTACTCACATGTTGGTGTCTAAAACAAATACTCTTGACTGCTTCCCCAAATGTTTAAATTGCAGATCATTACACCTCCCTCTGTGTTAGAAGCAGAAGCAGTTTTTGACCACTGTTATTCGACAGCAGAGGGTCAGCGTTCGGGAGGGGCGGCTGCCTCGATGTCACACAGTTGTTTATCTGCCAGAAGGAATCTTGTCACACCGGCCAAACCCACATTCTAATTGGGAGGGACAGGGCGTGTGCAGACAGTGTTACTACCATCAGCTATCTATGTTGACTTTATCAGACTATTCACTTGTCAGTCCTGTTCTTCTTTAATTAAAGAGACATGCAAAGCTAATAATAATCAGTGAGACAATGCTCCTACTGTTCTGAGCCGTTGGCGCCACATGTGGGAAAATAGCTGCTTACAGTTGTATCACAAAACATCCTCCCCGTAAAAACAAAACATTTACATGCAGGGTGTGTTTACTTGTCTTTGTTTTCACAGCGCCGTTCAATATTTGTTCCCCTCATCTGCAGGTACGGGCTGGAGTGTCTCTTCAGATACTACAGCTACGGTTTGGAGAAGAGATTCAGGTCCGAGCTGTTCAAGGACTTCCAAGCAGAGACCCTCAAGGACTTTGAGAGAGGTAATGTCCATCAGAAAGTGACCAAGAGCGCCCAAACTCCATATTTACACTTATACTGGCTCACTGAGATTTTCAGGATGAAGTTACGTCACTCATTTCATTTAATTTAATTTCAAACCTTTATTTAATCAGATTGGTCCCATTGAGATCATAGGTCTCTTTTTCAAGGGAGACCTGCAGCATATAGGTTCCACATGAAACATAAAACAATAAAGGACATCATACATTATATTTACAGGATACATTTACATAGTTATAGACATTTACAAGTGCCCATAGTATCAACGAGCATTTCATTTAGCCTAGCTTTAAAAACATGCAGAGGAATGAGATTGCTCAGTTTCAATTCTTGCTGAAGATTGTTCCAAGCAAGTGGAGCTGCGCACATAAAAGCTGTCTTACCTAAGACAGTCCTTGCTCTTGGCACATCTAACAATACTACATCATGCGATCTCAGACAATAGCTGCTTGCAACTCTCTGTGTTATCAGAGAGCAGATATAATACGGGAGTTTACCCAACAAAGCTTTATGAATAAACGTGTACCAATGACTGACCCTATTTACAGTAAGTGATGGCAAACCTGCCTTGGCATACAGTGTACAGTGATGAGTAAGTGCTTTACAATTTGTGACAAATCTCAGTGCGCTGTAATAGGCGACATCTAACTTGTTCAGGCAATTGGCAGGTGCATTCATATAGATCAAATCACCATAGTCCAGCACAGGTAAAAAGGTCACAGAGACTAGCCTTTTCCTGGCCTCAAGCGAGAAACAGGACTTGTTTCTGAAAAAGAAACCTAGTCTAACCCTCAGTTTTTTAAGCAGGTTATTGACATGAAGTTTAAAAGAAAGACAATCATCAAGCAAGATACCAAGGTATTTGT
>NW_011338037.1:16916-32679 GCF_000735185.1 Notothenia coriiceps
TGAAAAAATACCACCCGCGAATCACCTTTTTTGCGGGTCACCCGTCGAGTACCAGCGGGTACCCGACCCGATGCAGGACTCTGGTCCAGCACAGGTAAAAAGGTCACAGGGACTAGCCTTTTCCTGGCCTCAAGCGAGAAACAGGACTTGTTCCTGAAAAAGAAACCTAGTCTAACCCTCAGCTTTTTAAGCAGGTTATTGACGTGAAGTTTAAAAGTAAGACAATCATCAAGCCAGATACCAAGGTATTTGTAACAGGTAACAACTTCTAGTACTTGTCCTTGCATAGCAACAATATCTAACTCACTGCTCGAGTATGTCAACACAAACTGGGTGTTTCCAATGTGGGTACAGTAGTTTGTAATATAGGTCACATAAACACGAAGCCATGAAGCAACATGAAATTTGGACATCCAAATTAATTTGTGAAAATATGATTCAGAACTTTCATTTAGAAAAAGTGTATTTGTTTCAACTAAACCTTCCTATTATTTGAGGATGACAGGATTATACACCACTACAAAACATGTTGTGAGAAATATAGTATTTGTTAAATAAATTAAATATACAGAATACCTAATAATACTTTCTAACATTAAAAGGTAAGGTAACATTAAGCTGTCTTTGGCTCTTTTCTGCTGTAACAATGTAAATGTTCCCCTCTGTGGGACTAATAAAGGGATTCTGATTCTGAATTGAAAAGATTCAGTAGCAGTGCTTTAATATAGTTAAACTGAACAGATACAAGGAGCCTCATTTATTTATTTCATTGCCATATACATATATTTAATATGCTTATTATTAATTAATTTAATCCCATACCCACAACGTCTTTCTTTCCTTGAAACAGGCACCTCATTAAAAAGCGACAGTCAAGTTACATTAAAATCATTCAAAGCCCTTAGTTTGAGATTTATAATATATATCTCAAACTATTATATAATAGATCAGAATCAGAATCAAGTTTATTGCCAGATACTTTGACGCATACAAGGAATTCACTTTGGTGTTTGGTGGTGCAAACATAAACAATCCAAGTCAATCTAAGACAAGTATTTACACCAAGTTGAAATATATATATATATATTAAAGAACCGTTAAAGCTAGAAAACGAAAACACTGAGGACAATGATATATATGTGGAGGGTTGTGCAGACATGTTTGAAACTTTCATCAGCTGTTGTCGTGCTTCATATAACGAGCCATAGTTGTTAAACACACATCTAAACACAACTCCACTATGGTGTGTGGCATTTCAAGCGTATTAATGCTAAATAATGCCAACGTGTGTCCTGTTTGACCCGACTCAAAGGTTCAAGGTGCAGATTTCCCCCCTCTAAGCTGAAAGTGTGAAAGGAGGGAAAAAAGGGATTAAAGTCGATTTCTCAAACGATCTCAACACTCAGTGAGTCGGTGAGGCAGAATGGAGGACGGCCACTAAAGACTTCAGCAGCCGCTTATTTCCAGCTCACTTGTTCTGGTTTCCCATTCTGACCCGACAGACCGAATGACTCATAGCGTCGGACCGCAGCTCGATGATGTTCTCACGAGTCACAGAGGACTGATAATTGATGCACTAATTAAGATGCTTCCTGGATTGATGTGGCCAACATGAGTCATGTTCTTATCTTAAAGCACTCAGAAGTTGTTTTTATCTGATAAAAGGGAAAGCATTGCACGTCTCTGCGGGGGGGTCATTATACAATATGGCTTTAAATCTCTCTTTTTACTATCTAATGCACAATATTTAGTCTCCTCGTTTTCATTTGATTGTCAGATTTCGGAGAGAGCGAAATCTATTCTTCATCAACATTAAAAATGGGGCTAGTTTCTCTATATTCTATTTTAAATTAAATAGTTTGGGTTAATTTAACGACAGCGTTTATCAGATGATATTACCCGCTTCTTATTGTTTCTGTGAGATGACGAACCACTTGGAAGCTTACATTAATAATTAAATGAACAACAAAAGGAAAAGCATAACAAATTATAAAAGCTATTATCTCAAAGACTATCTTTAAATTGCATTATTCATCATACCAATTATTGCACTTTACAGTAGCTCAAAAGTCTCCTGGTAATCCAATCTGAAAAGGAGAATTCAGAGAGAAAGCTGATTATGTACAGCGCTATCATATTCCCACCATACACAGTGAATTTGTACTGAATCAGTTGTGCATTGTGCTGCAGGTCAGCTGTATGGACTGGAGAAGTTCTGGGCGTTCCTGAAATACTCAAAGGTGAAGAACCAGCCCATCGACCCCAAGCTGCAGGAGCACCTCTCCCAGTTCAAGAACCTGGAGGACTTCAGGGTCATGGTGAGTCTGAAATGAATGATACCGTGTGACTGAAAAACACAAGTGGCAAATATCATAACACCTACAATACAATCACACCTGAAACATTGAACAGGTGAGGATTGAGACAATGCAGCACAATCTGTGACAATGAACACATACAAGTTATTTACTTTATACAAGACATGTAACGAAAAAGTATTTCTTGGACTATGGAAAAAAACATGGACATAGCTATCATCGCACATTATCCTGCTATACCTCTACTTTTAGACATTTAATACTTTACATACAGGATAAACGTACACACTAACTCAATGTGCATCCGGTTTACGATGGAACATCATAACTTTTATAATAATATATTTATTATAATCGGGAACAGCTGCAAGAGAATAAAATGTATTTTGAGGTTGAAGATTTTACCTTTTACCTTTTTTGCAAGGCAATTTTATTTATATAGCACATTTCAACACAAGGCAATTCAAAGTGCTTTACAGAAATGAAAGACATTAAGAGCATTTAGAAACATATTATGAAATGACATTTAAAAACACTCGTTCTACTTATTATTATTTTAGACTATAACGAGTAATAGATTATCTGAATAGTTGAATGTTTTTGTTGTTGATCATTCAATGTTTTCCGCCCTATTATGCATTGACCTCCGACCTGTGTTTCCTGCAGCCCCCGATGGGAGATGAGGGAGGCAGGAGGAGACGTCTCTCATCCTCGGCTGGGGATGAAGGGAGGCGTCGGCGACATCCTTCCAACACTACCTCAAAACCTGCGCCGGCCTCAAAATCCTCCAGCGCTGCACAGAACACGCCCAAAGACAACGCCCCGAAAACAGCCGCCGCCGCCCAGGGGAAGAAGGCCGAGCCCGGGAAGAAGGCCGAGCCCGGGAAGAAGGCCGAGCCCGGGAAGAAGGCCGAACCCGGGAAGAAGGAAAGTGTCGCAGCTAACAAATGAAGCTCCTCCTGAAGGTGTGAGTTTGGAAAGAAGAGGCGACGGGCGGCTCTGAGATCAGCGTTCGCTCTTTTCAGTAGCAAAAGTGTTTGAGTATGAAGAGAGACTGAGCGTGGTTGACTTAATATGATTGTTTTTATCTGTGCATTTCATTTTAAAGCAAGCAAAGCAAAGCGTAGGCAGTGAGCTTGAGTCTGTGCGCCTGGCCGCTCATAACGTTTACAACGTATACAAAAAAAAAAAAAAAAAAAAAAAAAAACACAAAAAAAAAATGCATTCCCTGCATTTTGCCTTTTTATTCTCTCGGATGCCAAAACTCTTTCAACACTTTTGGTTGATCTCAAATTCTGTAAAGAGCTCTGGTTTGTATGGAGCTCTCCGCCTGTTCAACTGTGATTCTCATTTGCCAAGATGAGAGATAACGCAGATAGTCTCGTGTGCCTTAATCTGATTCACCGGGAGGTAAAATTGTTCAGATTTTCAAAAGTCTTCCCAATTCATCATTTGAATGTGTTCAAAACTGATAACACTTGCAGCTTTTTTCTTCTTTTCTCACGACGTTAAATATCTTTTTTATCATGACAATCACTGCTGCAGTCATACATTTGTGAAGGACCCCCGAGGCTGCTGCTCATCAGACGTGTCCTGATGTTTTCACTGACGGGCTTCACAGCTAAACGTATCATGTTGGTTTTTAATTAAAGCCTGCAAGAAAAAAATGACAAAATTATGTGGGAAGCTTTACTTATAGTCCCGTTTTACACCCAGAGCTAGTATAATTTATTGTTTTATTCTTGTTTTTATTTTTACTTGATTTGATGAATTAGTCTTAGGTAATCATTGCAGTTTTTAATGGCTTTTGCTATTGAATATTATATATATGGAAAAAAAAAAAAGAGGAAATGTTTCTGCTGGAATTGTGGGTGTGAAGCTAGCATCATAAGACTACAGTTTATTTTAGCTTGAAGTTTACTTCATATTATGTTTGAGGCTTTGTGCTCTAAAGCACTTAATTCATTAACTTTCCTTTTACTTCAGCGATGAACTTAAAAGAGGTTTTAGAGTTGAACTTTAAGAAAAAAAAATGTAAATACTATAAAAAATCATTTGCTATTCGATTATTCTTTTTGATTTTAAGAAGTGATTTTGTTTTATTGGTAGTGTGGTTTTGAGTGTGTATTTAGGATAAAGCAATGCATGTTAATGCAACAGTCATGAATTGTAAAATGCAAAAAAATATAAAATAACTTTGATTGTATAAACCTGTGTTTGAGTGATCTGTTCTGTCTGTTAGCTTACTTCGCACATTCCTCATCTCAGTTTTAATATTTTGTGGTATAGCTGAGGGCGGCTCATCGAGCCTGATCGGCAGGTTTTATTACCAACAATGTTTGAGGGAGTATTTTGTCACCTTTTAAATAAATAAAAATCCAAAAGGAAGATTGTTTTTCACTCGGTGCATTTTGACCAGCTTTCAACTCGAAGAGAGTAAACAAGCAGTTTGGAAGAAAAAGTATTTACATAGTGTGTGCAAATAACATTCAGATAAGAGCTGAATTAAAATGAAATGGAATTGTTACCTAGAAAACTAAAGACAACACATGATTTAACATTAAGCAAAACATGGAGGCCAATACAATTTAAGAAAATGGCATTTATTGTATTAGAAATGCATATTCTGAACTGAAAATGTCCTATTCTGCTCATGTAGTCATCACTGCTAGACGTTTAAAAATACAATTTCAAAGCTTCAGTAAATCTGAAGATGTGTAAGAAAATAAAAGATAATAAAAATACTTATTTATAATCACTGTTATTTTAGTTTTCTTCCAAGTTGTTGTGACTACGGGTCCCGATGGAGAGACAAAAAACATCAACAGCACAGTCAGGTAGGCGTGTGCTGTGCTGCCTTCAAGTGTTCCTCGTAAAACTCAACTCTATTGAATACGTTGATCTGAATGGGACTTTCAAGGGATGCTGTGTACAGTTGGTTCAATGTGAAGTAGTTTAATCCTTTTTGTTTATTGAAATCTTTATTTTAAATATGTCTCAGTATGCACCTGAATCACATACAATACTTTCCATCGTACACTATTTGTTTATTGATGTTTTCCTCTTAGAAATGAAAGAGAACAGAAATACATTAGGTCAATAAAAAAGTGATAGGTGCAAGTAGTAAGCAATAAATAAGAGAATGCAAAACCAAAACAAGACACATGCATACCAAAAGCAGTAGGCTACCAAGACTGAGATAATAACATTAATTGATAAAAGAAAATATAGTGATATTTACATAAAATACCTAAACATAAAGTAGGCTAATAGTTGTTGGTTGGTCTGCAGTCGGACCAATCCACATCTTTTCATTTATATTCTATTAACTGTATGTGTCTCAATAGTCTCATGTTTGTACATTTTCCTTTCCCTCTCCCCTTCATCTCACTTTGGCAAAATAAATAAACATGATTATTTCGAAACGTCATCTGAATAAAGAATAATAAGTTTACTTTCAGTGATCTGCATTCTGCAACCATCACTCTGTGTGGGTTACTTTTTAATAATAAATAATAAGATAATAATCAGGTGATTTCACTTATGCATATACAAAAAGACTGTAGCCAATACAAGTTTAACAATAATTAATCAGTGTAAATAAAATTCCAAATAATGTTGTTTTTATAACATAAGCCATTCGTATTTATAAAATCCATAATGGATTAATGTTTGAGTTGGAGTGTTACAAACCTGTTCTAGCTTTTCAACTATGTTAATTTGGAGATTTTCTTACACATCCTTGATAGTTAAAAGTAACAAAGTACATGGTTGTCTGGATTTTGGACTCATGGTGACATGTAAAATGTCACTTTGACTTTCTGGAACAATTTATTGAAATATTTTTGCTATTTGCTGACATTCTGTTGACACAATGATTAATTCATTGAGTGAAAAAGAAAAGGGACCATTAGAAGGATAGTAGAATTGATAATATACGTAATCGTTAGCTCTAGCACAATATTAACACACATACACACACAGCTCTACGTTGCACCAAATAACACAATGTAACAACACTCGTTCAACTAGTGGTTCCTGCGATTCCCCGACAGGACTTGAACGCAGCATCTGTCCAGGGGCGGGTAGGCGCTAACCGTGCAGTATGGCGGACGATGGAGACACTTCCAGCGGACCAGTGGACACCAGCGGCGGGCAGGGGGCAGCGGAAGAGTCCTCCGACGGGTACGGCCTCAGTGCGATGTTGTTGAATCTCAGTGTTGTGGTTCTGGTGGCGGCGCTGTGTCTGGCGGCGTACCGACGGTGGGGCAGGCGGCTCATCGTGTCCGCGGCCCAGGGCGACGAGGCCTCGGCTCTGCCCAAGATGAGGAGACGGGACTTCAGTCTGGAGCAACTGGGGGAGTACGATGGGCTCCAGAACCCCCGCATCCTCATGGTTGTCAACATGAAGATCTTCGATGTGACCAGCGGGAAAAAGTTTTACGGGAAAGGTAAGTAAAATACAGGGGGAAACGCGGGAAAACAACCAACTGACAGCCGCGTGAGTTTATAGATGACACGTCCCCCGCTCGTGGTGAATTGTCCCGGATAACAAAAATTGGGCGCTAACGGCTATGGTTAGATAGCTTAGCTCATTTTTAGCTTAGTCTATGTTATTGAATCGGATGCTAGGTGTGAGCATGGCTCTGGTTAGCTAGCCTAGCTCTTTTTGTCCATGTAATTTAATGGGATGCTATGTGTTAGCATGGCTATAGTAAGCTAGCTTAGCTCTTTTTGTCTATGTTATTGAATGGGTTGCTATGTGTGAGCATGGCTGTGTTTAGCTAGCGTAGCTCTATTTTGCTTTGTCTCTACGAAAATAAAACGGAACTAAATTGTCAAATATATATATACAAGTTGACCGTGAAAAATGAAAATCTGTTGACTCTCTGACACCTCAACACTATGAAGGGCTAAATTACAGCTAACACAATTTATTGAATGGGAGGAGAGGTGTTAGCAAGGCTGTATTTTAGGAGAGTTCGTGACTAATGTGACATATATAATATAACACCTCCTAAATTTGTAATTAGAAACACTAAACATGTTCACTTTTAAGATAAAGTTCCAGTTTTAAACAAGCTAGTCTGCTGCTAAGGCTAGCCTGTTGGCTTGTTGACACAGACATGCACTGTCTGGGTGTCTGGGCTGCAGACTTTCAATGGTGGAAATATAACCATCTTTTAACTTCCGAGTCAAAATATTGATGCTACGATACAAGTACAAGTCATGCATCTACAATTAGGCTTAAGTATCAGGTATTGTATAGAAAATGCACTTAAAGTATTAAAGTAAAAGTACTCACCATGCAGCCAAATGTGCTGTTTAGTTGTAACATTATAATATTAGCTTATGATTAATGGTGCTGAAAGATATACTCTTTTGTTTTGTTATTTTATCTTTGGTGGTTTAATTTTAATGTTTAACAATTCATTACAAACATCCACATAGTACTCAATATATGTATTATGAAATATTCGCACATTTACAAAGTTACTAAGGTAACTAATCTCATTGAAACGTAGTGTAGTAGATAGTAGCATAACGTTAAAACACTTAAGCAAAGTACAAATACCGCCAAATGTACTTGAGTAGATTACTTGAGTTTAAAGTGCCTTACGACACTGAAGTTTGCCCCAATATTTTCACCTTAGAAATATTAATCTTGCAACATTTACTCATGTGGAGGTTAGTTTTATGCAGAGATGCTGGTTTTATTTTGTGACTTTACTGAATAAGTGAAGTAAAGTAAAAGTTGCCCAGTGGAATAGTTTTTTCAAAGAGCAAAAAGTAAAACATTTCATTACTTTGAAGAAGCACGCTCTACTTCCAATACATCTTTATTTATTTGTTTGCAAAGCAGCGCTAACCTGCCAGGGGTAGACATTAAGGCTAACAATCTACTGGCCCGGCCCCACCATTGTAACCACTGGCCTAAGAGCATTCGTCCAAAAATCGACTAATAATGAAGAAAATGAACTTTTGTTGCAATAGTAATTGATGCACAAACGACATTACTACTTGTACTACAACATTTTAATCATCAGTTCTTCCTCATTTTCCGCAATTGTTCATATTTGGTTTATTGAAATTATTATATTGTGGTCATTGTTAAAGAAAAAAAAGGAAAAAGGAAGGTGACATTTCTTCTATGATTATTGTTATTTTTATAATACACTTCCTGCCTTCCTGTCATTATCAGGAGTTAGAGATGTAATGGCTATGTAATAGATTAGATTAGAACCTTCATTATCCTAAACTGCTGGGACATTTCCCTATAGCCAATACCTTTTATATTTTCTACTCTTCACTTACTTGTCAGCATAGGTCGGCATTGATGTACAGAGCCGACAAAATACCTTGTTTATATCATCATATTGAAACCAACTCCATCGATCAAGCCAGTGTGGTCACTCTCCTTTAACTCCTCCGGTGACATTATTTTATTTGAAGATTGTTTTTGGTCCGGCGCAGCGCTTGGCTACCGGTGGTATTAAAAACATTTTGGCGAATGGTTAGGTGGCGCGAAAGTCAGTAGTGAAGGAACGCGCTCACGGGAGCCTGCTCGCGCTGCGCTCTGCAGCAAACAGCGGTTTGCTTTTCACCCAACAACAACAACCGTCTCACGAAATGCTATGTTGTAGCGTTGATGAACGAGACTATTTAACAAAATTGCTTGTCAAAATACCAATACCACAGGACAATGTGATTTTATGTCTTACTGTTTTTTTTTTTTTAAAGCAATAATTGTAATGGTCCGAGCGGGCAAGTGGAAAGTACGTTATGCTGGCCCGGGGTGTCTAGATAGTGCTTCCGGGCCAGCGGGCCGTTTATAATGTCTAGCCCTGCCTGCTACTCAACATTTTCTCAAACATTACATGATACTTGTTAGACGGTTTTATCCAAAGCGACTTACATATTCAATACTGTGGACAATCCCCACAGGAGCAATTTGGGGTGAAGTGTCTTGCCCAGGGACACAACGACATGCTGACTACAGTGGGGTTTGAACCTGTGACCCCCTGATCCGAACACCTACGCACTAATCCACCGCGCCACGTGACTCTGTAATAAACTATAATTATTCAAACAACATTCCTGCGTCATGTGTCACATCTGGTATTCGACACCAGCAGCCAGCACCGGGCCAAGTAGGCCTGAATCTCTCCAGCTCTTCAGGTTATGACACAGACTTACAGTAGAGAGACACTGGATTTGACTCGGCCATGTTTTAAACGTTTAGTGGGTGTTTTTCACAGTGGGCTTCATGCTGGGACCACAAGTTATTTAAACCATTTGTCAGAGTTTTAGAGGAAAGTCATTTATGATTTGTTGGCAGCCGATCAAAGTTGACCCACGTGACACAAAATATCAATCATTTTCTCAACCTCTCATTTCTAAGTAGGTATAAACTTGAATGATTTCGGTTTTGCTCAACTAGAAAGGTCCAAGTTCATGACTTTTACGTGTTTATATTTTTTGTACGTATACATGTATATAAAACAGTAAGCATCTAAGGAACAGGTTGAACATTGTTCATGAGAGTTTATAGGCCCATAATGGCTTATGAAGTAGCTCCCCTGTTAGATTTGCATAGTTAAAAACATTTGAATGACTGAGCAATAATAGGCACATTTTAAGAATTCAGTTTGGAAATTATTAACTAAGGTTATTATTTTAGTTAAAGCTCCAATTAACAATTTGTTGCTTTTTCATTACTTTGTCAATTATTTCCTTGATTAAGGGCAGAAAAATGCTTATTATTAGGAGGCGTGTGGTGCAGTGGGTTCAAACCCCACTGCAGTCAGCATGTGGGTGTGTCACCCCAAATTGCTCCTGTGGGGATTGCACAGTACTGAGTATGTTAGTCGCTTTGGAGAAAAGCGTCTAACATGTAATATTACTGCAGCTTTAACTTGTTCAGTTGGTGTTGTTCACAGTGGACTCCATTCTGGGACCTGTAGTTTATCAATCCATATGTCAGAGTTGACAGAAAAGTAATGTATGTCTTGTTTAGGAGTGAATCAAATGTGTTTTACTTTGAGAGAGTGAAAGTTTTGTCCACTTTCTAAAAAAGTGAAAGTTGGATCCAGCTTCTAGGAAGTAATACCTTGCCTTTCTTTCCTCTCAATGCTTTCGCTTGGCTTTCGCTGCTCAGATTAGATAAGCAGCTCCAACATGTGCTTTTATCGATATTTTTGGCGTTTTCTACACCCTGAGATGAATCGGAAATTAAAATGGCATTCAGCTGCAGCGCTGCAGAGTCCAGCTGGAGCTCTCATTACAGCTGAGACACTTAAAGGGTTGACTTTATTTTTGGCTCAAATCTGATTCAGTAATTCTTTACTTTGTGAGTCAGGATATTTAAAAAAAGAACATAATTCCAATAATAGAAAGCAACGAATATTAGTTTCTGATGATGTAGGGTTACTGGCGTGTGGTTTTATCTGTAAAATGCTTATTTAGTTATGCAAGGTAGGAGCACATTTAATCTTCGAGTTGATAAGGCGTCATGGAAGCAGTATGCACTAAGTTGTTTTTTTCTTTCTGTTGCACACTTTGAAATGAGGAAACCTGAGGGCCTGCAGAGTTTTCACATGCTGGTCAGATGATGTTCTTGTGCAGGAAAACAAGAGATTCATGAGCGAGAAAGACCCGGGGCGTTGTTGGAGAAATGTTTCAAGAGGCTAAATAACATAATAAGTGCTTTTTGAAGAGATTTAGAAAATTCTGGGCATGAAAAATCATTTTAACACAGTATTCTCTTTAAATACACCATTTTACCTCAAAGATTTTCATTGTTAATTGTGGAGTTACACAACAGGGTTAGGGTTAGTTGACCAACTAGTTGAAAATACCACAATATTTCTGAGTATTTCCAAAAATTGCTGTTTTTAAACCTCTATATGGAGATTTTTTTGTCTATTTCTTTATTATTTCATATTTAAGTGAATATCTTTAAGTTGTGGACTGTCAAATGCAATTGTATATCAATTATGATTATTATTATTATGAAAGTAGCGGTCCTCCACACTGGATTATTTATCATAACCGTAATCATATTGCATGATTAGTAGGTGTTATTAGACTAAAAGGCAGCGACGAGACTCTTTACAAGGCCGAAGAGAAGTAACAAATCATTAAATAGCCGCTGAAACCAGTGAGTGTTTGCTTTGTCAATGATCCTAGTAGATTAATTAATAGATTCATGGACTGTAATTCAACTATTTGTCTGCGCTCTTTCAGACCCTTTAACCCTTGTGTTGTGTTCAAAACACTCAAAAATAATGACTCTTTCTATATTGTTTAATGGTAAATATCTTTATCGATTTTCTCAGTTTTTTAACAAAAGCAAGTGATACAGATTCAGTAAAGATATATACACACATGCTGACAAATCAAAAACTTAATTTCAATCCCACCACTCTCCCACCCAGCCCCTTAACCCATTGAGTTACAGGATACAGAGCCCTTTAACAGTAAAATACAGTATTTTCATAATGACATTAGTTCAAGGGGGGCAAAGGAGGAGTAAACAACCAATATTGTTTTAACTACATCATAACTAACTTATAATGCATTCATAACCGTACAATCCTGTTGTAATTTTATTGTATGGCCCCAAAACACATTACACCACATATTGCACACGTGTGTGTGTTCAGGTTCAAGTGTTAGTGTACATATTCTTTGAGAAAGGTCGAGTTCTCGTGGGGGGAGGGGGCCAAAGGGAGGCGAGACCAGGTGCATGTTGCAAAAAAAATTATTGTTACAGTGGATGTGGGGGAGGGGTGATGAATCTTGATTGGGCCAAATTTGACACTGAGTCACCCCCAACAATTCTGCTGGGTCTCCCCAGACCCCAGCTGTTGTGGAGGATATCATGAAGCCTTGTTCCGATAAAATATCATAAATATCATTTTAGACCTGTCACAGTTTGCATCATCTCCATATCAATACACCTTCTGCTCTTGTAACAACTTCGCACTAAACCAGAACTTCTGCTCCATCGCCCTCAACAGGTTTTCAGACAAAGAGAAGCACGTCTGATTTTCGTGCTGCAAGAAGTGTTTTTGTTAATGTGACCTCGGTGTTTCTGCGCTGCATTCAAGTGCTTTATTTACTGGCCCTCCTGAAGGCTTTACTGTGAAGCAGCAGCAGTCACATGAGAGGTGCAATGATGAAATTGTTGCTGAACTAAATCTGATTTGTACAGTTTTAATCACTTCTTCCTCTTTAAACCATGTTTTAACAATGTGGAAACGTTTATTTTTATTGTATTTCAGTAGAAAATCGTGAGGTAGGAAGAATCTTAGGTAGTTCATTTTAGTTTGAAGCCGAACTATAAGAAACCAAAACAATCCATCAAACAGGCAGCAGAGAATAACATCCAAGAAGTCTGTTTGTATTAGAGAAGCAAATAGTTTTAGCCTGAAATCAGTTCTCTATGGGTTGATAAACTCAATCCATTATTTATAACATAAATGAAATATGTCTCTTTTTTTCAGACAGTTTACGTTATATTATTTGACACAGCAGAAAAGTCCCACGCCAAGCAGCTCGCTGAGTTGAAACAAGAGTAACATCGATCGGAGTTCTCTAAAAATGCCAATCGCACATGACACTTTTCTCTGTGTGCGGCAAAACAAGCTCACCAAAATGGCTTCACCAGTCTGGCAGTATTTTAAGGTGTCCGAAAAAGACAGTAAAATAGCGGTATGCAGCGTGTGTGAAGCAGAAATCCTGCAGCTCCGCCCGCTGTGACGGACCGGTGAGCGGAGCCAAACACACACTGAGAGTTAAACCAAACACACTTAGCTATTTGATCTACCTCTGGAACAAGCTAAACTAGGTTTCCAGATGGCCTGGCCTGTTAAGTGGCCTGCCTCACACAGGGTGACTGGCTGTCTACATGATGTGCCCTGCCGACATGGCCACTGTCATACAGATCATAAATCGAAGCCCTCGATTGATCTCTGTGTGTCATTCAAGCTCGGGATAACCTCAGCTCAGGTGAGATAAAGGACTCTCTGAGTGTTTACGGTTCGGTCACCATTTATGTAAACACATATTTTCATTTGAGAGGGTAGTCATTAGTAAAATATGCATGAATACAAAAACATTTTTAACTAGGTGAAAAAAGGTAAGATACACCTTTAAAACTTGTTGAGAGCTAAAACGAGTCTTTGCTGCTGCCTCAAAGAGGAGAGGAGGGGGAGAAGGGAGACAGGAGAGGCTGATTCAGGAGCACAGACACACTCACAACTATACATGAACCAAAAATAAATAAATAAACAAGTTTCAGTGTTTCTTCATATTGGATATGGTATGTTATTTATGGCCATGATTTTATGATTATTGAAATGTATACAGTTCTATTTCATATAGGTCAGGGGTGCCCAACCGGAATCATAAAATCATGGCCATAAATAACATACCATATCCAATATGAAGAAANAAATACATTACAGCACATACTGCACACGTGCATGTGTGTGTTCAGGTTCAAGTGTTCGTGTACATATTCTTTGAGAAAGGTCGAGTTCCCGTGGGGCCAGAGGGAGGGGAGACCAGGTGCATGTTGCGAAATAAATGTGTTACAGTGGATGAAGGGGGGGGGTGTCTAAAGTCAAAGATGAATCTTGATTGGGCAAAATTTGACCTCGAGTCACCCCCAACAATTCTGCTGGGTCTCCCCAGACCCCAACACCAAATTATACACTTTTTTTTTTTAGAGACCTTCAGACTTGGCAAAAATAGTCAAAGTCAGTTTTGTAGTGTTTATACAGCTGCTGTGGAGGATATCATGAAGCCGTTCCATAAAAAGAACGAGAGCGTAGTTATTATATCATTTTAACTTGGAGCGGGTCACGGGAGACCCGAACACAACATAAGGGTTAAAATGTGTTATCTGCCTCACTTAGAGCCGAGTGTCCAGAGACTTATTTGAGTAATCAGAGGCCCGACATGTTTCAGTCCCAAATTAGACACGAAGGAACCAAAAAGAAAAACACAAGCTTTGAGGTTATCCACTTTTCAGGGCAGATTCTAAATCAGACTATAATAAAAACATCTAAAACGGTGTTATCTAAAACAATCAGATCTAAATAGAAGTATTTTCAGTTTCAGTGTTTCCTGTTTTAACCATTTTTCCAGCAGATGGGAAGCTGAGGATATCTTTAGCTTAGGTTTATTGCTTGTTTGTGCAGTTTTCTCCAAAGTTTGTTTTTGCTGCACATTTTAAAAATAACCTGTTTTTAGAGCCGAGTCATCAGCCATATTTATCAACCGTAAAATATTTGTATCTCATCAAGCAAAATAAAATGTATGACTTTAATGTAAGGCAAGAAATATTTAAAAAAAAGCAGAAATAATATTGAATCTGTATTTTTCAGCCTAATTAAACGTTTGTGTACTGCCTTGAAGCTTTGAATTGTCCCACTGTCATGCAACATATAAAGCCACAGCTTACAAGCTCAACGAAACTGAAGATAAACTCGTGTTTTGGATCCTCAGTTTGACCCGAATAAATAAGCAGAGAGGCCGGTGATAAACACGGTGGAAGCATCTGTGAAATCAAAGTCAAATCAATATATGAGCAGCATTTTCTCTGGTGGAAACACGATGAAACAAGCGTACCCATGAACTGCATCTCCCACTCCCTCACGCTCTCCATCTGCACGGCGTTGAGGTCGGATAAGTCGTCGTACTCGTCCCTCAGGGCGTCTTTCTCCAGGCAGAAAGTGGCCAGGCCTCTCGAAGCATCCCGGCCCGCGAAAACGCCATAAGGACCGTCTGAGGAAGAAACACAGATGTCAGGATGAAGAAATCATTAAGAGTCAGCCCACAAGTTAACCATCAGGACCGAGATCTTCAGGATGAATAACGTTTCCTTCCTGGTTTCGGACCGAGTGTCTGTTTCTTTGTTTCTTGCGCCTCTGTTTTCAGAGCTGGTTTTTGGAAAAGATTAAGGCTTTAACCAAATCAGATTTGTTTAATTAATCGGATTTGGCTGTTATAAATAGCAGTGTTTCCCACAGATCTGAAATATACTTGGGGGGTTGAGGTGACGTGCAACAACATTAACATTTCAGTTGGTCGCTTGTTAGCAGACCCTTCACGCCGTGGCAGAGTGAACAGGTACCGTTAGGGCCCTTAGTGATAGCCCTATAGTTTAAATCTACTACCCACAAATAAACATATGGACATGGGTTACTATTTTTAAAAAAAATGGTTAATGTATTTAGGAACCCCTGTGTGATTTTAAGTAGGGGTGGACCTCAAATCCTCTAGGGGGGTCCGGGGGCATGCTCCCCCTGTAAGATTTTTTAAATTATTTTGGAGTTAAATGCATCAATCTGGTGCACTTTGAGGGGCAAATAAAGAGACTAGATCTATGGGAACACCTATATCAGGGGTGCCCAACCTTTTTTGAACCGAGAGTT
>NW_011338037.1:32724-52813 GCF_000735185.1 Notothenia coriiceps
AAGCAAAAACTCCCTCCCTCCCTCTTTCATCCTGGCGGGATGACCCAACGATTGAAATCCTTTTCAAATGAGGCTCTTTTACAAGAATAAAATAAAAAAACATGTCCTGGGGAAGAGAGAGAGAGGGAATGTGCAAAGTAGATGAGATGTTTCGAAATATATTTTAGTATTTCTTCCCGGGTGGTGGGGTTCCATCGTGGAATAGGACGAATATCAACGTGGAGGATGATTCATCGACGACGGGGAGGCAGATTTCTTCTTTCTTTTTATCTTTGTAGCCACAACTGAAACCTTGCTTCGGCTTGCGGACAGCTTATCAATCAAGTCTTTCTTTGTTTCCTGTTCGGATCTTTGTCCCCGCGTTGTCGAGAGGGCTGCGCTGCGCGAACATCGGTCGGGGCGTCGGCCATTTTCCTGGTTGTGTTTGTAGTGTGTATGCACTTACTTAGTCTTCCTTTGTCTTGGTCACCATGTTGATTGTATTTGTTGAGTAGCATATAGGGAAGAGAGGAGAGGAGTGTCTCTTTTGTGATGGGGTTTGGCGGGGGTTTAAAAGGTCTTTGCACATATGGAAATTCATGTTTGGAATCCCACGAGACCGGACGACTGAATCAATGATCGTGAATACAAAGAGGAAGGCGTCCGGGCAGATCCTTAATCAATTCCCACTCAAGTTGTTTACATGGCCTCACCAGGCCCGGCCTGCAAGTTCTGTTAGATTCCCCCGAACCAATGGTCCAAAGTATTAATCTCGTGCCTTATTTTGTTTGTTGCCGTCAGTCCAACCGTTCTAACAGAGGAGCGATGCGCGGAAGGGATGCAGCAAGGTCGCCCCCCCTGTCCCCCCCAGACTTTAAAAGAAGAAGGCATACGTTCCGTCAGTCGTCCCACACACACAGACTGTACAAATCTCCCCACTTCACAAACTCTGTAAATAAACCGTATGAGTTACTCAGTGTTACTGCCATATTTATGTAGTTGAGGAACTCCAGATATGTATAACGCGATGTCGTACTGGCCAAAGCCCTCACGGTTCCTTTCTTCTTCTTTTTTTGGCTCTGAACTTCTTTTTAAAACGTGGGTGATTTCCCCCCCCCCTCCTCACCCTCCACCCAAAAAAAGTAAAAGGAGTGTTGCAAAGGGCGGGACCGGGAGCTGTTCTTGCGAAATTTTGTTCGGAGACGTTGCTTATCCTGTAAATATATCTATCATTTTATTAAAGCATGTGCAACAACAAAGTGAGCTATGCCGAATTTCCCACCACGTCATGTATTTAAATGTTGGGTGTGTGTGTGTGTGCGTGTCTGCGTGACAGAGGCAGGAAGGGATTTGTTCATGCATAATAAATCGATTTGGTTAATAATTGAAGATGTCTGGAATTTTATTTGCTCTCGGGGGCGGCAGGATTTGATCACTAACGGGAAAATATTTGATAGTTCATTGAAACGTTAATGGCTGTTCACCTGCGGGGAAAACAGAAAGGTGCATTAAAGTTTAATGATTGGCAAGATAATAATGCATAAAACTTATCAGCAGACAGATTGTTATCTCAATGAATTTAAAGTTCTGTTATTTACAGTGTGGTTAAACTGAGCTTCATGGTGATGGTGGTTCTCATGCATATCTTCAGTACGGGGGATATGTGAAAAACTTTTGGGAACAAACTGTACAGCCGGGAGACCGCTGCATAGCAAAGCTCTCAGTCATCAAAACCAGATGTTCAGGAAAACCCAAACACAAACAGAGGGAAATATGAAGGCAAAGTTTTACATTTTACACTCTGTATTCCTGTATGGTTACCAAGCAACACGTCAAGAATTATGGGCTGTTTTAGATGGTTTCTTACCTTGCTATTTGCAATCTTCATTTTTGAATATGGGTATGGGTGAATAAAAAAAATGAAAAGTTGTCATCAGATTATTTGACAACGCACACTCTACTTTTCCTTAATGGAATTTGATGCACACATTTAAAAAAAGGAAGGAGTTTGTATTTATTTAGCAGGGACATACATGAATATAGCAATAAATAAATACATGTATAACTTCAAAGGATTACAAAATAGGGAAATTAGTATGGACTTAAAATATTCAGGAACATATTTTAATTCTTAAGTAAAAAAAAAACAGAATATTAAGGAAATATAGGTTAGTTAATATATTGGGAGATATTATGTACCGTAGATAGTTATTTAATGAAGAAATACCAGAACAGTATTCAAACTAACAAGGGTAATAGTTATATCATACTACTGGATTATAATAATTTATAAATTGCTTATTTATCATTGATGTATTAAAGAATATTTTTCATTTACATCTATATTTTTTTTATTACAATTGTATAACACGGAAGGTAATCCATCCAAATTATATGTATTATTATTAATAATGTATTTGTATTTATGAAAAAAAATTGTCTATTAAAACAGAATTACATATTCTTTTTTCATTTCTTTATTCTTTTTTATTTGAAGTATATGTTTTTTTAATATTGTTTTTTGTATTTGTGAATAAAAAACAATCAAAACATTTATTATTATTAGTATAACTGGGTATAGTTGAAGTTAAATCATCCCGATTAATATTTTATTCGTTACATTTTACATATAATAGACATTATTGTACAAAGAAGAGAATCGTTAAGGGTAAACCAAACAGTAAAATAAAAACGTGGTCACCAACAACACAGCTCAACAGCGCCCCAGCTGGCACCCGGATGATCCAGGAACTGCACCACACACACACTGATTTCTGTATGTGTATGTGTGAAACTAATCGTAAGTGTTTCTTATCGGCCATCGCTGCAGCCGAAGAAGATCACTTTAAGATCCGGAGCAGAGATGTGTTTTTCCAGCTGACTGTCGACCATCCCAGATCTCCACCGAAGGACAGAAGCTCCTGAACGCACCTCCGACATTTTGGCTGTTTTTGGGCTAAAAACCTAGAAAAACAGCATCCGTCTTCCGCTCAAAGACCCGGGTCATCTTGGTAGCTTTCCAGACAACAGCATCCAAAAGAAGGCGAGGTTTGTCTACATTCATGCACATTAAAGTGACATGAACCCTGCATTTATTTAAAATCCTCTTTTTATTTGTGTCTGCAGAATAATAATGGCAGAGCATCTGTCCCAGAGTGAGCTGGATTACCCGTTCAAACTTCTGGAGTATTTCAACGGATTCAGGGTCTCAAAGGTAACATTTTTTACTTCTAATTTATTACGTCATATAATAAACATTAAGATAAGTTTGCATTATTGTAACAGGGGTTGCTTTTAATCGAGGTTGCCATTCATACTGCTTGTTTTGTCTTAAAATCACACAGTATAAGCATAAAACCTGAAGATATTCGTCTTATATCAATAAAAAAATCTTCTGAATAATTTAAGATTCAGCCATAAACAATGAATCAGTTATCCTCATTTAAAATACATTTAGTAGGAGGCTTAAACCTGGATACATCTTATTTTTATTTGTATTAAACACTTAAAAAACAGTAAGAAATGTCCAAATGTAAAAGTTGGAAACAACATTTTCTTGGTATGTTGCAATAAAAGGTCACGTAAATGACGATTAATAAAAAAAAAGTGTCTATAACTATAATTATTACTATCCTTATTTATATGTTTGGAATCTGACTTATTATCTCAGCACTGATCTGGTGATTATTTGGCTGATTTTTATCTTTTATTTATCTTTTCCCTAAACTAAAAGCACCCATTGCACTTTGCAGGGAACGCTGAGAAGAATCCAGGGCAAACAGTTGAGAACAAATTGATTTCAAAGTATTTCAAAACATGTCGAGAAAGAATAAACTCTCTAAATTGAGCATGCCTTGCAGCTCATTAGAAGTTTATTGGCCGTGCATTAATGTGAATAAATCACTTGTGAATCACTTTTTAAGAGGAAGACAAAATGTGGGCTTAGGGAATAATTAATTGAGTTCTCCTGGCAGAGGCAGCATTAAGTCTTATCACACGATCTTCATCAGCCTGATTGGAGTCCTCCCAGTTCTCATGCAAGTTAAAAAATGTTATTCCAGCATCTTCTCATCCATGTGGGATTAAAGAGGCTCTATTATGCTTTTCCATTTCCTGTAGTGTGTTATGTTCTTGTGCATGTACATGGTCTGCAAAGTTACTTCCAGAGGGAGTTTTGTCTGTGACATAATGACATCACTATGTAATACTCTAAGCGGTAGACCAATCACAAAAGAGCCGGCCATCTAACAAATCAGAGCAGACTAGGCTTTGGTTTCAGAAAGAGGGTGAAAAGAGGTGCTGCAGCACAGGCAGTACGAGGGAAATAAAGAGTTTTCTGAACATTAAAGCATGGAGACATGTAGAGGCACAACATACAAATATGAACCTGAAAATGAGCAGATTATGGGCAGAGCTTCCTTTTGAAACATAACTTCGGGAAACTGGCCATGAGCTCCATTATAGTAGCTCTTCTGGATTAGCAGCTGTAATTTTCCCCTCTCACAGAATGACGTGATGATGTGTGTTGGTCGCTGCAGGTGATTTTCTCGGCCTGTGAGCTGGGTGTGTTCGACCTCCTGCTGAAGGCCCAGGAGCCAATCAGTGCCCAGCATGTGGCCCAGGAGCTCAGCTGCAGCGAGGACGGGATGGAGAGACTGATGGACGCCCTGGTGGGCATCGAGATCCTGGAGGTGGAGACCAAAGACGGGACAGGTGAGGAGGAGGAGGAGGAGGAGGAGGAGGAGGAGGAGGAGGAGGAGGATGAATGCACTATTGATAATTGCACTCAAATGTAATTATTGCACTAGAATAAATGTCATTATGGCAATATTATGAATGTACTTATTGAACTAAAATACTCTGTTGAAGTCAAATAAATTCAATGATTGCACTAAAGTAAATTTCATTGTTGCACTATTATGAATGCAAATGTTGCACTAGAATACATGTTAGTATATCAGTAGAATAAATTATATTAGTTCACTAGAAAAAAATAATTACTGCCCAGAAAAATCTAAGTTAAATGTGATTATTGCAGTCAAACAATACATGTACTTATAGCACTAGTATGAACTAGAGTAAATGTGATTATTGAATTTAAGCACATCATTACTGAAATTCAGTTATTATGCTTGAATACATTTCATTTGATTAAATGTAATTATCTATCAAGGCTCCAGGTGACAAAGAAAATAGTCAAGTCTGCACCTTTGAGAAGCTTGAATTGTTTTATTTTTCAAAACCACTTAAATGTTGAACATGTCTTTTATCAGACTATTCGTTCTGTTTCCAGTGAACTGACACTAACACATTTACTTCTGCATGCATGCCTGCTGTTGCTGCTGTGAATGTCCCTGTTGGGAGTGATGACATCCTGATTTAAAGTGTGAATGTGTTTCGTTAAAACAGCTTTGTACAGCAGCAGCGACGTGGCTAATCTCTACCTCGCCAAAGGCAGCGGGAAGTCTCTCCACGACATGATCATTTACCAATCACAGACCATCTACCCGCTGTGGAACAACATGGCGGACGCTGTCAGGTCAGATCATTAAAAGAGCCCTGTTATGTTTTGGGGGTTTTCCCCTTTTCCTGTAGTGTGATATACAGGTTTTTGAGCATGTTAATGTTCTGCAAAGGCTAACATCCCCGTGTTCCATCCAGAGGAAGTTTCTCTCCCACACACTCCCCCCCCCTGCCTGAAATGCCTCCATTGGACTCCATTGTTTACTTCCGTAACTTAGTGACATCACCTGTGCACACTATGCACTTTTATTGGCTATCGCTCCAACACATTGTAAGTGGTAGGCTAAGGGGCGGGAAATTTCAGACGCAGTTGAAGCCCTTTTAAACTGAATACAGAGCAAACATTTCAATAGTCAAAATGTTCTCATGTACACGCTGTATTTTCTCATTTTCCACTGCGCAGAGAGGGGAAGAATCAAAATGAAAAGACGTTCGGCCTCCCATCAGAGGATATCTTCAAGGCTTTGTACAGGTCGGTGTTCCTTTTGTAGCTTCAGGTGCATACATGTGAATTTCACTCTAGTGCTGGAATATCTTTTAGTTTTATGATTCTCTAATTGGTTCCCCTCAGATCAGAGGAGGAGATGCTGAAGTTCATGGGTCTGATGAACTCCTCCTGGGTGCTCGATGGACACGACATTGTGACGGCCTTCAACCTCTCCGGCTTTCAGAAGATTGTAGATCTTGGAGGTTAAACGCCCTCTATACATTTCACAGTAGTAGCTCTTCAAAAAATGTTCATGTTACAATTTATCTTATTGTTGTTTTGGCCAAATAGACATTATAAAATGACAAAAATGTCAGATGTTTGCAGAAAAATGACCAAAGACCTAACTAAAGTCCAGTAAGTTTCCCACTGCAAATGACCATATTCTCTCTGAATAACTCCCAGGATGCACCGGGGCTCTGGCCCGTGAGATGGCGAAGGCGTGGCCGTCCTCCTCCGTCACGGTGCTGGACCTCCCGCAGGTTGTAGAGGCGGCGCAGAAACATTTCCCACAGGAGGACGACGCTGTTGAATTTCAAAGTGGTTAGCCTCTTTCTGACTCTTCACTCAACACTTCAAGAGTTTACTATTAGAAAAATAAAATCTAGAATTCTATAGGAAATTACTTGACCCTATTGTAAGATAAGATAAGATGGACCTTTATTAATCCCCGTGGGGAAATTCAGTTGTACAAGCAGCAACAGGGTAAGCGTGAAAAACAGGACATCACAGCTTCACACAGATTAATCAAATCAAAACTAAAATCAATAAAATCCAATAGAATGATGCAAAGTAAAATAGTTTTGCTCACATGCTTTCTGTTGCTCATGCAGGAGACTTCTTCAGTGATGAGATCCCTCCGGCTGACCTCTACGTTTTGGCCAGGATCATTCATGACTGGCCTGAAGAGAAGTGCGTCACTCTGCTGAAGAAGATCCACGGCAGCTGCAGACCAGGTGAGTTAAAGTGTAAATTAAAACGAGTGCTGTTGGCAAAACTACATGTAATGGGCATAATGTGTATTATACATATCTTTTCAAAATCATTTGTCACATTCATATGATATTCTCTTATTATTACTACACATTATTACATATTATTTTTCCTGTACACCTTTT
The DNA here is from genome assembly GCF_000735185.1 of Notothenia coriiceps. Classification (NCBI taxonomy): domain Eukaryota; kingdom Metazoa; phylum Chordata; class Actinopteri; order Perciformes; family Nototheniidae; genus Notothenia; species Notothenia coriiceps. The sequence continues at coordinate 39,832 of NW_011338037.1, forward strand.
TTTAAATATAACAATAGTTTTTATATAAGGTTTTACAATATCTTAAATTGTCATCTTTTTTTTCTGTGTACATTTTAGTTTCATGTATTCGTTTTTACAATATTATTTTTCAAAATCTCCCTAAAAAATCTGAAAATTCCATTTTCTTCTGTGTATATTTATGTCTCCTGTACACATTTTAGATTTACAAGAGATTTTCCATATTGATTTGTTTTATTTTTGCTGTTTTTCCATTTTAAATTCTATTACTGTGTTTGCGAATGCACGGTTATACACTAAGACAGATTCCTTGTATGTGAATCGGTGCTCGCCCTCCCTGCAGGCGGTGGCGTCCTGCTGGTGGAGGCCCTGCTGTTTGAGAACAGGCGGGGGCCGGTCACCGCTCAGATCTTCTCCCTCAACATGCTGGTGCAGACGGAGGGTCGGGAGCGACCGCCGTCCGAATACACCCGCATCCTCGAGAAGACTGGCTTCCACAACGTGCAGGTGTGCCGGACCGGGAAGTGCTACGACACCATCCTCGCCACCAGATGAGACGGGGCAGTAAAGAAACTTAAACTTAAACTTTTGAAAGACTTCTTAAGATATAAGCTATGAAAAAAAACAAATGATCAGTCTCAGTGCACATGGATCCCCAGTTTATGTTGTGTCAGTGATTTTTATTTAGATATTGTTGGACAATGTGAATTGCTTTTCTTGGTAATACAAACATTTGCTGCATTTAAGTTGCTGATGGATATTGTAAAATAATGATGTTAAAAGGTTATGTTACACTCAATCAATTCAGGTTAAAGGGTAAGTTAGACTTTTTGGGAAATACTCTTTTTAGCTTTCTTGCTGAGAGAAACATTAAACAGCTACCACTCTCTAACGCTAGTAGCCTGTTAGCTTAGCATAATGACTGGAAACAGAGGGAAAGAGCTAGTCTAGCTTTGTCCAAAAATCAAAATAACTTTTCCCGAAGAATATATTATCCATTAGGAAGAATTAGAAGATAGAAAAATCTGTATTTTTCTATATCACTGATCTCTTTTAGGTTTAAAGGCTAAGTTTCTACTATAGGTGGTTATTTATGCTTTCTGTTTGTCAGGGTTTAACACTCATAAAAGCCAATTTAAAAAAAACCTTCAAAAAAAGTGAAAGTTTAAAAGAAAAACTGAATTTGTTTAGCTAATGAAAAGGTGTGTGTAGTGATTTTTTGTGCTACTGTGACTGTTTCTGGCTTTCCTGTTCCCTGTGGTGAGTTCAGGTACCCTTTCAGGCTGCATTAGATCTGTAGGACCACCCTCAGTTTACCTCCATTTTCCTCTGCTGGTGTTAAAATCTCCCATTTCTCTTTTTTTTGCATGTTAGTTGTGTAAAGTAGTTTATGGAAAGAAATAACTGTAGCGTTACTTTGGACTCATATTGATTTCTAGACATTTTTCATAATGTATTTTTTATTTATAAAATGTGTTTTTTTGTAGCTCTTTATACCTCTACTTTTTAAATACGTTAAATACATACTGGAAATGTTCCCATATTAAGTACATGCAAGATTACAGTGTAAGGGAGCTTTTTTTTTTTTTAAATGAATGGTGTCAATGTTAAATACATGGTTGATAGCAAAAATGGGATAGCTGTAAGTTTCTTTCCTGGTCATTCCACATTTTGACAGCATGCGTCCTTCACATTAAATATAAATAAATGCATTTTATTTATATATATATGGTTTATTAAGTACATTTCTCAAAATCTACTCATTATTTATACAGCAAAAAAAATTCCTTGTACATGAAAACCTAAAATTAAAAATGTTTTATAATTGAAATTCTGATTCCTGTTTTAACAGATAAAACGGGGTGTGTGTAATTTCTAAAAAATAAACGGTCAATGGTCCAGCTGAGTCATGTTACACATTTCACATGATTAGATTAAACTTACTTTATTGATCCCAATTTGGGAACTGTTTTAATAAAGTAGCCTACATCTAATTTGTGAATTCTGATTTGTATGTTCACACTTAAAATCGCAACCGGGCACAAGGGTTTGTATTTTGGAACTGGAAAAAAATAAATAATGTAATATTCTCCCCTGCATTAGGAGGATCTGTTGGGGTTCCGGGCGTTCTGCTGACCTCCAGCGGCTCTCAGCTGCAGCTACAGCCAGGCAGGGTAACCTCCTACCGGCCAACGCTCTGTGTTTGTGTGTATGTGGAATGCGGGTCAAGCGGAACCCACGGCTAAAAACTGCGCTTCACATCAAACTCAAAAACCTCGGCTTTCATCGGCCTGACGTGCTCTGTATGTACCGTCCACTTTATTATCAACTCTACGCAGGTTTACATGAAATGCATATGTGCCGAAATCTTCTTAACCGGCTTTTTGAAGGAGTTAATATTTCCAGTATGGTCGCAGTCCGCTAGGAAAACGCGACACCGTCATTTAAAATGGCGCCAAAGATTAACCCCAGCCAGTGGATACAAAACCGCCACTGTGCCCTGAAGGCTAGCAACACAGGTAGCACAACAACTTGTTTAGTTCGTTAGTTAACAGCGTCCATGAGTGTTTTTACATGTCAGTTAGTATGTCTGAATTGATTATTGACCCCTAACCTTTATGACAGCTAGCTGATTGAGGGCTGTTAAATAAGAGGAGGCAGCCTAAAATGCCAACGGTTGTGTTAGCAGCTAATGCTAAATACATTACATAGATGTAGCCTCAAGCTAACAAGCTAGCTGCTAGATGCAACAGCAGACGTCAGCTAAATGTAACGTGCATACCACGCCTGTATAAAAACATTAATATTTAAGCGTAAACCCTCCTCAAATTAAACTTTTAAAAACAATTGCTTATTTCAAGCTAACAGACGTTAACAAATCCTTATCCGTACATCCTTATAATAAACAACATTTCCACATGTTGTGGGTGGGCCCTCATGTTGCATAACATGTTGCGGTTAGCTCTGGCTAACGTTAGCCAGCTAGCATTTTGAGTAACATAAAAAAAAGGCAGCGCTATGTGGTCTGATTTAAAGCTAATTGCGACCTTATCGTAGAACCACAACATTGCCTTGCTTTGGTTGCTGTGTTGCCGGGGGAACAGTTACAAACAACTGTTGTAATCATGCTAGCTACAGTTAGCCGCTAGTCAGTTAGCCCTGTTTCAAGAAGGGGCGTCTTACAGACCGATGCTCGCCTGCCGTTAGCTTAGCCTGCTACATTGGGGTTAGCACCTTTACCCCCCTTGTGCCTGCTGACTAAAGCAGAACCTTGGATATGTCGATCAGGAGTTTTAAGAGTCCCCGTTGACGTGTTTGCCACTTCAAGCTGAACTCATTACATTGATAAAAAGGAGTAGTTCCCTGTCGGTGCTGCATGTGGTTACTTCTTGTTGTCATCGCTGAACAGTGGCTGTGGTATGTACGCATCTTTAGCTTCAGGGCTGGTTATGTACTGTCAGATCAGTAAGGAAACGTAAAGTGATAAGCTGTATTGCTGTTTCAGGTACGGATTTGTTTGCATATGTAGATATAGTAGTAGAGTAGAGCTAATGTACTGATTTCTAGACATAATTCAGAAGAAGGGCCAGATGATTGTTTTGTTAGAAATGAAACGGATCCTCAATAAGCACATTAACTGTCTTCGTAACTGCAAAAGTGCTTCATCTTGTTGATAGTATCTGCTAGTAAATCACGTGTACTTTCCTACATATTCTGGAAACTAACTTATGATAATGTCTTGCATGTTAAAAGTGTCTTCAAAAGTTGTTGTTGTGTTGATTTTCTCAGTCTGGGCCAAGCAGACATTTAAACATCAAAAACCTTAAGAGAGTTTACTGAATATTACTTATGCCACAAAGTAGAACACATTATTGAAATGGTAAAATGCTAAAGTTCCAACTTTTAAATGCTGACATAGTGTACTAAGAGTTTAAATTGGTACAGAAATATTCTATAACATGTGGGACCCCTCCCTGAACTTTGTAGATTCTGGTATATCTGGCCAAATGCTGCCAGGATTGTGTTGATTGTTCTTTTTGCAAGTTATAATTGAAGCATCTGGTGTTTCATACATGAATCTGAGCCAGTGTTTTTGGTGTGTTTGTTTCTATTGTGTGGCATTTAGGGATTTGTTCTCTCTCCTATGAACTCCATAATGTATCCACCTTGTGGTAAAAATGTAAATATATTGTCAAAAAGCATCAGCAAGAAACAATAAGACTCTGATCCTAATACTGTCATTATCAACATATGATCATGTGTGTTTGAGTCAGACTTATTTATGTAATTGCCAAATATAGTTTTTTTATCATTGCTGTATATTTATGCAGTGTTTTATCAATCTTTTCTGTAACTTAACCTCCTGACTTGTATGTGTGCAGTGTCCTTATGTCGGAGCTCCAGAGACAGGCGACGATGAAGAGAAACAGGAATCCCAGCAGCAGTGACGACTCCGACAATGGAAGTAAGTACAATATTGACTCTGCTGACTCATTCATACTAAATCTAGCTTGAATCAGGTCGAGCTAACCTCCTTCAGCTTCCTCAATCTCACAAGTGAACGTGCAAAGCGGCAGAAGATTTTATTCTTATTAAGATAATGATTCAATGTTGTTCAGTTTTGGTTACTTTCATTTGTAATGGTCACATTTTTGTAAACCAAGCACAGTCCTTTTCTGAAAGTGCATCTCATATCTTGTTACTGTGTGTGTCAGTCAATGTATATTCATGTTCAGGAAGGACATCGAGACAGAGTAAAGGAAAGAAGAGCAGCAGTTGGACAGAGATTAAGGAAAAGAAAGAGAAGGCCTACAGTCTGAGAGACAGGAGACAGTTTAGGGACACTTGGAGTTCTAAAGACGTCCTGGCAGGTCAGACAGGCAGAAAGGCTCAAATCTGACTTCAGTTACAACTTCATAAACATATGTGTTTTGCTTCATCCTCTAAGTATCTCTGATGTGTGGGGTTTTACCTCATTGTATACTGTATTGGGGGTAAGCAAATAATTGTGTTGATTTGGTGTGATTAGTTGGATTGACTTATTATCCAATATATCTGATGCCGTAGTATTAAAGCGATCAAACCCAAAGATCTGATCGGATTCAGGGTTTCGTTCGGTGAAAAGTTAAACGCATTATTAAGAAAATCCTCCAGGTTTTTGATGTTCAACATGTAGTGAAATGAAAGGCTTCGGTCTCATCGAGGTGGTTTTTGAATGCTCCTTGATTGACCCTGCTTTCATACATTTTATATTAATCTTAAGAAAAATAAATAAAAGAAGCGAATACATTTAACTGAAAAAATTAAAATATCAGTTGAACCATTTGGAATATCCAAAGGAGCCACGCTTGTATCTTTTAACATTTTCTTAAAGTTTTAGGTCAATAAGAGCAGCTGAAACAGACAAAGAAAACACGAGACACCTTTCATACTCGTTGTGTTTCTCCTCCAGGTAATTCCACGTGTTGGTCACAACATTCATCACAGCCAAGAAGAGGGAACGGGCAAAAACCCTCTGAGGTACGTCTCTCTGAACTCTTAATTCTATAGGATGATAAGAAATTGGTAAAAATCTAACATAGTTCACGAGTTATCTTCTGCTGTCATGTTCTTGTTTTATTACACTTTTTATCTTGAAAAGAAATCACATACACATAAATACTTTTATTTAAAAAAGAATGTTTTAATCATTTAATACATACAACACATCGACACCGGTAAATACACTTGTCATAAGAGTCTGTATTTTGTCAAACACAGCTGCTGTTATCTCCTGTTCAGTCTGTGGACTTGGTCCCTGCAGGCCACTGTACCCTCTGACTGAGAGCCAATCAAATGAAAACAAAACACTGACTCAGGCCTAAGAAGGATCCTGATTGGCTCATTTCTGTCTGGCTATGTTTTGACAACGTGGTCGTCTTTTAACCTTCACATATGCTGTAATACATTACCTTATCTAGCTAACTTATTTTGGTTGTTTGCCAGTTTATCTGCACATTTTAAAGTTAACAGTTGCTTTTCAGATGACCCACAAAACAAAGTTGCAGTGTAATTCTATGTTTTAAAAAAATTAGTGTTATTAGTCTTGCAAATGAAATAATTGTTTGTTGTTAATATACCAGTTTTTGTAACCTAAAATGTGGATATATGATCACTAAAGATAACTTTTCCCGCTGCATTTATATTTTCTGTCGTTGTGATGTTTTATTAGGATTGTGAAGGCTTGCATTTATTCCTCTGACAGTTACTATAAAACAACTACAACGAACATTTCCCCCTCTACAAACCACAATTACTCAGTGTTTTAGTTCAGTAAAGCATTCTGACTCTTGTTGTCTGACGTCGGTTGCAGGTTTTCAGGACCGACCTCATCACAGCCATGAAGGTACATGACTCAAACCAGCTGATCCCAGAGGAATATTACATCCTGGCAGACGCCTGGAGACAGGAGTGGGAGAAGGGCGTGCAGGTCCCCGTCAGCCCGCAGTCCATCCCACAGCCCGTCGCCAGGTAGGACGAAGAACAGCACATTCTGAGAGCAGAAAGTCACATGTTTGATCCCAGATTGTCCTTGAGTGGGAATGCAAGCTGTGTGGATACGGCTTCTTGTGTTACAGGTGGTACAAGCCTGTTGTTTTAAAGTCATTTAGTTGGTTTAGACAGATTCAGTCAGATCGTTTGATATCCAGATAAGATAAAGGTACAGGAGGGGTTGAAAAAAAAACACACTCACAAATGATTAAAGTGAATATTTAAAAAGTTGTTTCATCTGGCATCTGGACCCTCTTCAGTGATATTTGTGCACCCTATTGTCAGATGGCGTTGTCCCTAAAGGCCAAGTTATTCATGATGTGAATGTTATGGCACAAAAAAAATCGCTCAAGTGTAATTTCTAAGCACCATTTGGTGAAGGGACAACATTTTTCAGAGGGTCTAGAAAACAAATGTATCATTCAAAGTACCTTAGTGTAAATGCAGGACAGTGCACTGACAGGTCTGCTGACTGTGATGTGCTGCAGGGTGCTGGCGGAGAAGGGAAAGGAGGTGATGTTCGTCAGGCCGAAGAAGTTGATCCGGACCTCGGGCGCCGAGGCTCTGGGCTACGTGGACATCAGGACGCTGGCAGATGGGATGTGTCGCTACGACCTGAACGAGGAGGACGTGGCCTGGCTGCAGGCCGCCAACCAGGAGTTTGCAGAGATGGGTGAGTCAATGTTTAAACTGAGGCTGCGGCAACAGGCTGGCAGTCATTTTGTACCTGTTATTAACATGTCATTAAGCACAATGTTGCTGCTGTGGGAAACAAGGAGTTGACTCCAAAATGTCTGCCATTAACACAGAAAGACTTTTGGTCAGCTTGACAACTTGTAACCCTATTTTTTTAAATAAATGTTCTTCTGAACACATAGAGTAGCATTTGATTCTCGTGTAATATGGAAATGATGAAACCTTTCAAGAGACAGTTGTTTTTTATCGACAGAGATACTTTGTAACAAATGTAACTTTTACTCCTGACTTCTGCAGCCATACCGCCGCTGGACGAGATCACCATGGAGCGGGTGATGGAGGAGTTTGAGCACTGCTGCCACGAAAACATGACGCACGCCACGGAGACGGAGGAAGGGCTGGGCATCGAGTACGACGAGGACGTGGTGTGTGACGTCTGCCGGTCGCCGGACGGGGAGGACAACAACGAGATGGTGTTCTGTGACAAGTGCAACATCTGCGTTCACCAGGTCAGGCGGCGACTCATAGCTCATTATATCGCTAAAGTTAAATCTATAATAAAATGCGGCACAAACTATTTAAACTAAACCGTGATCCATTAGATACTTTATAAGTCCGACTGATTGAGATTGTTGGGTCAAAAAGCAAAGTGAAAACGACTCGTATTGCATTTCAGATCAGCTGTGGTTTTATGTGACACACACACGTTAACACATGCTTTCTCTGCCTCTTCATTTGTGGCTTCTGTATTGATTTCCACTCGCGGTCTGGCAGCTGAGCCCCCCCCCTTCGTTTGTGTTTCTCACCAGGCGTGTTACGGCATCCAGAAAGTGCCACAGGGAAGCTGGCTGTGCCGGATCTGCGCCCTGGGCATCCTGCCGAAGTGCCAGCTGTGCCCCAAGAAGGGCGGAGCCATGAAGCCGACGAAGAGCGGCACCAAGTGGGTCCACGTCAGCTGTGCCCTGTGGATCCCAGAGGTCAACACACACATTTACATTCTTAATCGTTTGTGTGTGTTTTTTACTAAGTCCTTTACATGTCACTCTTTAATTTAGCACATGCCTAATTTGCCTTTTCATCCTATTTTTTGAAGAACCGTTTTTAATATCTGAAAAGTTATTTCTGACATTAACATAAGGAAAACAACGACCAATCACTACAAATGAAAAAAACAATATTCAGTTGTATGTTATAAGAGATTTATTCTGCTTATACTTGCTTACTGTTCAAACATTTTAACCTAATGCTGGTGCTTGTTTCCATTTGGCTCTCTCCTGTTATTTATTTAACATATCTTAGACTCTCCTACCGAAAGATAAATTAAAGTTGATGTTAAATGTGCTTTGCAGGTGAGCATTGGGAATCCAGAGAAGATGGAGCCGATCACCAACGTGTCGCACATTCCCAGCAACAGATGGGCTCTGATCTGCTGCATCTGCAAAGAGAAGTCCGGAGCGTGCATCCAGGTAGAGTCAGCGCTCACATCTCAACCCTACCATGCAGAAACATTTAATGAGACGTGAAGCATCACCAACGGTTTTTTAAAGATCCCAACTAGTATCTTACTTTTCTGAGTGATCACAATCCAACCGTGAAAGTGAAAGTATCTTGGGTTGTGACGAGGGTCTGACAGTCCTGAACATTTCTCTTTGTTAACATCCCTAAGCAGTAACTGCAAGCTTGTTTTTGGCAGAGAGCAGCTTGTACAATCGTTCCCAGTCATGTTGCAACAGGCACACAAATTGCAATTTTGCAAAATCCAAAGGCTTTCGTCACTGGAAGATTGACCCGGTCACATTGAGAGATTATTACTGACCTGAGAAAGAAAAAGGTGTTTTCTAACAGAAGTGTTTGGTTACTGAAGCTGTTTCACAACCATTTATTTTTTGCATCCTGCTTAGATTTAATGTGTCATCATTAATTGAATCGTATGACACCGTGTTTTAAAAATATGTTAAACAACGTTGTGTGTTTGCCGCTGTAGTGCTCAGCCAAAAACTGCCGGACTGCCTTCCACGTGACGTGCGGTCTCCAGGCCAGCATCGAGATGAACACCATCCTCACGGAGGACGACGAGGTCAAGTTCAAGTCCTACTGCCCCCAACACTCGGGGCTGGAGGGGGACGAGTCCAGGGACCGAGACTCCGAGGACGAGAAGGAGAGCGCCAAAGACAAGAAGGGCAGGAGGAGAGGGCGGGTGAGAGGCAAGGAAGACACCGCCTCCTCCTCTTCCTCTTCCCACGTGGCTCCTCAGATCCTCCACAGAGTGCCGAGCCACCTGGAGGAGCTGAGCAGCCGGCAGCAGGAGAAGAGGGTCAGCCTCCGCCAGCTGAAGCTGCAGGAGATGGAGGAGGAGTTCTTCCAGTTCGTGGAGGTGGAGGAGGTGGCGGCTCACACGAAGCTGCCGCCGGAGGTGGTGGACTTCCTGTTCCAGTACTGGAAGCTCAAACGCAAAGCCAACTTCAACCAGCCGCTGCTCACGCCCAAGAAGGACGAGGAGGAGAGCCTGGCGCGCCGCGAGCACGAGGTTCTGCTGCGCCGCCTGCAGCTCTTCACCCACCTGCGCCAGGACCTGGAGAGGGTAGGTCTACAGCTCAGAGACAGAGGGAGGAGGAGGGGCCAGTGGGAGGAGGAGGGGCCAGAGGGAGGAGGAGGGGCCAGAGGGAGGGACTGAACAGAGAAACAGATTACATGAATATAAATCCATGCGAGCTTTGTGGAAATGTTCCATAAAGTGCTTCTTTGTAGATAAGATGTATTCACTTAACAGCAGGAGAAAACACAGGATAGAGGCAAGAACCAGAAAGAGATATTTAAAATGGCATGGATATATTAGAAATGTAAAAGATCTATAGAAATAATTGAGTTCATATAACTACAGTATAGCTGCTTCTCCTGCAGATGAGACAGGAAGTTGTTAGGAATAATGTTACTGTCCATCTCTCCTGATCTGTCTGTGATCCCAAGTCCAGCAAGCAGCATCCAGCCTTTATTTTAGTTTTTAGAAAGATCAAATCAAATTCCAGTTTTATTTGAAAAAGGGGGAAATGCTGTCAAATATGACTCGCATGCACTTGTTGACATGCCTACTGGAGCGATTGGGAGTTTAGTCTTGCTCAAGGACACTTCAGCATGTTGACCCCCAGCCACAGCAGCCATACAGAACAGCAGCACATTTAAGAAGCAGAATCAGGGTGAGCTATTGTTCAAGTGTTGGTCCTAAGTTCTTGTCTAAAGAAGCTGCTGCTGTTTCTCCTCAGGTGCGTAACCTGACCTACATGGTGACTCGGAGGGAGAAGATGAAGCGCTCGCTGTGGAGAGTCCAGGAGAATATCTTCCAGCACCAGATGAAGCTGCTGGACCACGAGCTGCTCACCGGTGAGTCAGCAATACCAGAAATATTTTATTAGAACTCCACAAATCAACTTCATATGCCAATGATATGTTCCAGCTCGTTTTAAAAGTTGGATACTCCCATTAACAAAGTCTGCTTCATTTTGTCCCAAAATAATAAGTAAACATTGGTGTTTCTCTGTTGGACATTAAATAAGATCAAAGTTTAGTAAAATAGCAAGTCAGTAGAAGATAATATAATACCGTTACACTGACTCTGTCCATCATATCTCTGTTGCAGGCGATCCCTCAGAGAAGGATTTGGAGAAGCTCTTCTCTCTCGACTGGTTATCCTCTCAGGGCTCCGAGTCTGGACTGAAAACCAAACGAGGGTCTTCCAAGCAGGAAAGAAGAAGTGCCGACAGCAAAGGCCTCTCCGACTCCCCTCACAGCCACAAGAGGGACAGTCCGAGCAAACCTCTGGAGATGAAGGACAGTAAAAGCCCCCGGGTCAGAGAGTCTGCCGAGGACACGAGAACCGGCAAACCCCAGACCTTCGAGATGAATCAGGAGCTTCTCTTCCCCAAGCTCCAGAAACCAGAAGTCCTTCAGGAATCTTCGCACAAACCCGAGAGCAGAAAAGGCCCCAAGAGGGAGGCCCAGAGGACAGAGCAGGAGACGCTGGTCAGACTGAAACGAGACGAGGAAGAGACAAGAAGGAGAAAGAGGAGGAGCGACCTGACGGAGAGCCAGGGGAAGAGTCGCTTCGGGGCCAAACAGCTGGACAAGACCGTGTCCATCCGGTTGGTGGACATCAGGAGCTCGGACCACAACAACTACTTCATGGGGGAAGGGACGACCAGGAGGAACCCCGTCTCGCTACAAGTGAGCCCCAACACCAAGCTCTCCGGCGCTCCGAGAACCAACGGCTGGACGAGGAAAGCTCCGGCAAACGGCTCGCACACATCCAGCCGAAACGTGAGCGGACATCTGAGGAGCTGGGGGAAGTTCAGGATCCCCAAGAGGAGCGAGAAGCCGGCGGACGAGGAGGAAGAGAAGGAGGAGCTGTTGTTGAGTCCGCTGACCAACGCACCGCAGACGTCGTACCCCAGGACCAGACTCCGCTCGGGGACGGAGCACGACGGCTCCGCCTCCGACTCGTGCGGGGAGGCGGAGCCGTGCCTGAAGAGGTGTCACTCCCACCGGCTGAGGGGGGGGGCGCCTCTCGGGCCGCGCTACGGGTCGGACATCATCCGCCGGGGCGTGCTGGCCTCCTGATGGCGGAGCGGCACTTTGATATGAATAAGCTGCACTGTGTTAATTGTAAAAAACGATCGCTCTCTATACCCTTATATTTTTCTCGATGAATCATACAAATGCCTAGATTAAGAAACAGAGATGATATTTATTTTTTATTTGTAACATATGTAAATCTTAGAAAATGTTTGAGCAGGTGTTTATTTTTTCTTTCTTTAAAAAGTAGAAAGATGTCAGGTTGCCACTTAAACGCTTGCTCAGATATTTACAAGCGAAAGCATCACTGAGGGATTGTTGCTCGGGACCAGAAGCTCGCAATGTCATTTTTTTTTTTTTTTTTTTACATAGTATTAAACCCAGTTGTACTTAGTGGGAAAAAGATGACGGACTATTTGATCTTCACAGGGAAATGGGATTCTTTAGGTCTTTTTTTTTTTATATCAAGCTTCGTTGGATGGTTACAGCCACAAACAGGAAGTAAAACTGCCCTTTTATCGCTATTCAATCTCCAGCTGTCATAATTTCTTCAGATTGTGGAACATTATGAACTGAGAAACATACAAAAAAAGGAATTTCAGAATGATGTTAACGTGTCTTTAGCACTTAAGTGTAATTCAACTGCGAACCGATCGTATCTATCATGTGCCTAACTTTTTTTTGAAGCTTTTGCACTACGAGAGGACGGCACAGGTGTGAGCTATGAGAGGATATTTTTACACTGAAACATTTAAAAAGCGTTTTGTACCCTCGGCCGCTACTGTATTACTGTTATGCAAAAGGAAACTTGACTTTGTTGGAAAGAGGAATAAAAACTCTGTGAGGCTGAAGTCTGTGTCTGATGTTTATATTTAAAGTGTTTTGTTAGGAACTTGCCGGGCAGCCTTTCCGGGAAGAAGCACATTTTCTGAGGAGGAAAGACTATCTTTAAAATATTTATTTTGTTAATACTTTTTATATATTCAACAAAAATACCACTATGAAAACTAGTAATTAAGCAATCATTAAAGTCATATTTTTATACAAAGTACTGAACATTTGCTAGTTCCAGATTCTCCATTGTGAGATTGTGTTCAGTTGTCTCTGTTTTAGCTTAAAGTGGACCTATCATGCTATATTTGAATAATATAGTGTAGGACCATACCTATAAGGCATATTTATACTTTTCATTTTTCAAAATACCAAACAG
>NW_011338038.1:0-2500 GCF_000735185.1 Notothenia coriiceps
ATCACATTGGATATGGGCTGAACTTGTCCTGGACTGGAATTTTTCCGATCATTTCCCTAGGAGGAGTTCGCAAGAATGTGCTTAAAATGCATGAAAAACGCACATTTTTCAAAATGGCCGACTTTCTCGGGGGCGGGGCTAATGGAAGCTAATTAGAAATATGTCCGTAATTCCATGAGAAATCTTTATGTCAAAATTCGTGAAGTTCTGAGAAACTATATGTGACTACCACACAATAGGGGGCGCTAGTGAGCAGTTTTTTTGAAAAATTACGTTTTTTTTTTACATTGTCGTAAAGGTCGTGGACTCTGACGTGTGTCCCAAGTTTTGCGTCCGAAGCTCATTTTATGCTATCGCAATTTAAAGAAAATGTATAGGCCACGCCCACATTCTGCGTTTGTTGCGACACTTTAAATCTCAGTTCATAGTCACCCCGAGAGTATGTGTAAAGAAGAAAAAAAGAAATTCGTCCATCCGTTCTTGAGTTATAAATTGGTGGTGTTTTTGGCGCCCCCTATAGTCCAAAATGAAAATGCTTTGGTGTGCCTATTCTCCAAGACGGACTGAACCTATCCACCAAAATCTGTGATATATGGATACATTGTTGATGAGTTATGAGCATTTATTTCTAAGCCCCGCATTTTTGCTAGTACGTTTTGATTCATGGCGGCAATATTTATCGTGTTAACATGCTCATTTTCTACGTTAATGTGTATAACCCTCCGCCGATGCTGTATACGAAGTGTGGTGTTCAAAAATAGAAAATTGAAATTTAAGTGAATATTTCACTGTTTTGAACATTATGCTAATTAGAAAAAAATAAAAGTAGGCTGAGCTTAGGGGTCCAAGAGGATTATTTGTAGAACAGGTCCACCCGGATATGTGTGCAAAATTTCAGGTCATTCGGAGTTACGGTGCGACTTTGTAAAGTTATTCCGAAATGGGTTTTTCATAGGTGGCGCTAGCGAGCACCTTGGACAATTTGAACCCATTGACTCCAGAATGTTGAATTTTTCACGGGTCCTGGCGTCCGTGCAAAATTATACAACTTTGTGAGCGTTCTAAAGCCCTCAAAAACAGGAAACGCCAGCAGTATAATAAGAAGAAGAAGAATTCCACCAATAACAATAGGTTCCTCGCACTTCGTGCTAGGACACCGTTGGGGTCCTAGCACTCCGTGCTCGGGCCCTAATGAGCCCTGTTTTACATACATTTACCTGTTATCTATGGGCTCAGAACAGTCTCATAATACACACATGCACACAGAAGGATTCACACTTGTATTTCCGGATCCACACTTGTGTTTTCAATGCACACACAAATGTGTTCCGTTTCACATGTAAATAAAATCCAAATACAGAAAAAAGTTTTAAATGTGTATTTTTGATCCACACATATTTGTTTTCCGTTTAAAACCTCTGAACCTGCAAACACAAACCGCTTTCTGTGCATGGATCGCTGTGCATTCGTGTGTGGGTTTTTTGAGACTCCCCTGACGGTCAGCCGTACTTGTAATTTTTTCTATCTATAGCCAATCAGATGTCTCCTTTGACTTTAACATTCACTTGAGGATGTGAAGTACAGAGAGAGGCCAGAGAGAGTGGAATGGAGCAGAGAATTACAATACAAAATGGCAGGAACACACCAAAAAGTAATCTTCAAATCCAACCCCACAGCGCCACCAAGAATAAAGAGGATGAGGATTTTCTACGAGTGAAAAAGGTGAATCTTGTGGTATTCATATGCCATACTATAAATGGTGCACTACAGCTAAAAAAGAAAAGGGATAGAATCAAAGCCATTGTGGAGGCAGCTGGACAATTCCTTGACATGAAAGATATTAAAGCAGACCAGATACATGCAATGCTAGCTATAAATGGAGTTGGGGGAAATGAAATTCAGGATGAGGGTTGGATCCTTAATCATGGTGCTGCACATAGACCTACTACAGTGGAACGCAAGAAGCCTCATAGCTAATGGTCAGGAATTCAAGAAATATATATGATCTAGAGGTGGTCCCTGAGGTAATATGTGTGCAAGAAACCTGGTTACGACCTCAATTAGGCTTTGTCATTCCGGGATTTAGCTGTATAAGGCATGATAGAGCTAATAATCAAAATGGTGGAGGGTTTGCCACGTTTCTCAAAGATGGTGTGGCATATAGGGAGGTGCAAACCCCTGATGATATAGACTATAGAGTGTATTATAGTGGAAATCTGCAACCCTAAAAAACAAGATAACATTATGATAATCAATTTATATAACCCATGTAAAAATCGAACCACTGAAATGTTTAAAGAAATAGCAGGCAATAAACATAGGAAGGAAATGTGGTGTGGCGATTTCAATGCACACAGCAGTTTATGGGTCAGCAACCATACAGACAGTAACGGAAATATAGTGGAAAGAAAACTAGTATGCTTTAATGATGGACATGGCACAAGAGTAGATGTGCACAGGGGGAAAGTTTCAAAGTGTTTCAAAGTGTCTACTGTTTCAT
>NW_011338039.1:0-2251 GCF_000735185.1 Notothenia coriiceps
TTAAGTGCTATTTAAAATTTTAATTTGCTACATATCCAAACAAACAAACAAAGTGTGCAATCCAATGAATGTTAATCTAACTGGGTTTTGATAGATAACATATCTCTTTTTCTTCTCTGAGTTATTTTATTTATTTTGTGCACTCTAATCAATATTAATCAAACTATTGTTCGTTTATACATTTTAAGAATGGAGTTTATCTTTTTTGAGAATTAATTCTTATTTTATTTTATTTATTTGGGTCTACAACAGATGATACAAATGTTTGTCAGTAAATGTGTACTAACCATAGACTGTATAGGTACTAACAGAGGCGGGGGTGTGTGTGGAAATAACGGGGACAGAGCTGGCTGCTGCCAGACGAATAGCTGTGTGGCGTCATCACAAACTGATGTCGCTTCACGTGACGCTCCGGAGGAAAGGACGTCCCATTGCTCTTAAAACTAATTTCCCTGCTTCTCGTGGTTTCCTTGCGTCTCTCCACGCTTCCCTGGTGGGAGGGACTAGTCACAGGGAAATTACGCAAGTGAGGGACACAAGGAATCCATTTAACCGAAGTGAGAAGGACCCTATGACATTGAATTCCGCACCATAGCCGCAGATAGCGACTGGAACTCATTAGCTCTTTTTGATGCCTTCCTCAATGGACTCTCTGACCCTCTTAAGGATCAGTTGGCTCCACTAGACCTACCCCCTGATCTAGACTCTGTAATTGCCATGGCTATCAGGATTGATAATCGCCTTACTGAGAGAAGAAAGGAGAAACTCAGAGCTGTTTCCGCCAACGTCTACCACAGAGGGCACTCCACCTCGCCTCCCTCCTCTGAGAGATTCTTCCCTCGTCAAGCCCCACCGTCATCACAGAGGACTGCATCCCCCAGCTCATCGGAGGAACCCATGCAGCTGGGACGTGCCAAGCTGTCAGCTGAGGAGCGACGTCGGCGTCTTCTAGAGGGGCTGTGTTTCTACTGCGGACAACGAGGTCACATGCTACCAGCCTGTCCACTAAAAGAGCAGACTCACCAGGGAAGAGGAGGGCGCTGGTGAGCCGACTCTCTGCCTCTGGTTTCCCTTCTCGCGTCCTGACCAGCGCCCAGCTAAATGTTGCTACTATAACATTAACTCAAGGGGTATTAATTGATTCAGGGGCAGATGAGAGTCTGATGGACTGGGGGTTAGCTAGTGAGTTAAAAGTCAAGACCGAACTGTTGACCCAGTCTCTACAGGCCAGCGCCTTGGACGGCAGATTGCTTTTCAAGATAACTCATAAGACTGAACCCTTAGAAATTGTCATTGATAATCATAGGGAACTCCTATCTTTTCACTTGTTTAACTCAGCTCAACACCCTGTCATATTGGGTTTTCCCTGGTTGAGGAAACACAATCAAAACATTGATTGGCATTCTGGTGAGATTAAATGGTGGGGGGAGGAATACACTACTGATTGTCTCAGACAGGGGGAAAAGATAGCTGTTGGAGGGGCTTCTTGGAATAGTGTAAGGACGGTTTCAGCTTTCGAGCAGCTTCAAGATGCCAAGATCTTCACCAAATTAGATCTTAGGAATGCATATCATCTGGTCAGAATTTGCGACGGTGATGAATGGAAGACTGGTTTCAACACCCCCACTGGCCATTATGAGTATTTAGTTATGCCTTTTGGTCTCACCAATGCTCCTGCAGTTTTTCAAGCCCTTGTCGATGACGTTTTAAGAGACTGCTTGAATCGGTTTGTTTTTGTCTACCTCGACGACATTCTGATATACTCACCCGACAAAGACTCCCACATCCATCATGTACGCCAGGTTCTCCAGCGACTTCTCAGGAATCAGTTATTTGTCAAGGCTGAAAAATGTGATTTCCATGCCACTACTGTTTCATTCCTTGGTTTCATCATATCCCCGGGTCTTATTCAAATGGATCCTGCTAAGGTTAGTGCAGTAGCCCAGTGGAAGACTCCTGACAGCAGAAAGAAGGTCTAGCAGTTTTTGGGGTTTTCTAACTTCTATCGAAGATTTATTAGAAACTTCAGCGCTATTGCACTACCACTTCATGCTCTTACATCCCCTCAGGTTCCGTTTGTGTGGTCTACTCAGGCCGAGGAGGCTTTCACTCGGCTCAAAAGTATGTTCACCTCTGCCCCCATTCTAACTGTTCCTGACACAAGCCGTCAGTTTGTGGTGGAGGTGGATGCCTCCAATTTAGGTGTAGGTCCTGACGCAGCGGTCGGAGGAGGACAACAAGATGCATCTCT
>NW_011338040.1:0-3226 GCF_000735185.1 Notothenia coriiceps
CTGAGGGTTAGACGAGATTTCTTTTTCAGAAACAAGTCCTGTTTCTCATTTGAAGCCAGGAAAAGGCTATTTTCTGTGACCTTTTTACCTGTGCTGGACTATGGTGATTTGATCTATATGAATGCACCTGCCCATTGCCTGGAAAAGTTAAATGCCGCCTATCACAGTGCACTGAGATTTGTTACTAACTGTAAAGCACTTACTCATCACTGTACCCTGTATGCCAAGGCAGGTCTGCCTTCACTAACTGTACGGAGGCTCAGTCATTGGTACACGTTTATTTATAAAGCTTTGTTGGGTAAACTACCTTTTTATATCTGCTCTCTGATCTCTCGACAAATTGAAAGTACTTATTGCCTTAGATCTCATGATGTTGTTTTATTAAATGTGCCAAGTGCTAGGACTGTCTTAGGGAAGAAAGCTTTTAGTTGTGCAGCTCCACTAACTTGGAACGGTCTGCAAACATGTTTAAAACTGAGCACTTTGGTTCCCCTGCATCATTTTAAAACTCGGCTGGGTGACATGCTGTTTGATACTCATGGTACCTGTCACTGTAAATAGAGTTTGTAAACTGTACCCTGTACATTATGTTGTATGTCATCCTTATTTTTGTTCTGTTGTTTTTATGTTACATGTGTAACTAATGTCCTGCAGGTCACCCTTGAAAAATAGATTTTTTGATCTCAAGGGGCTTTCACCTGATTAAATAAAGGCTACATCGTTATGGGGAAATGCAAGTTTGCGTCCAAATGGTTGGAAGTTAAGAAGGAAGGACAATCAATACTGTATATAGTAAATGTGAGGTAAAGTCTGTCGCCAATGTAACCGGTTAAAACTCAAAGTGGCGATGAGGTCTTGTGTGGAATGAAATGTATGGAAAGGGTCTTAAAAAAGGTCTTACATTTGACTTCAGCATTCCTGCATATACCCTGATGTATTATAAACTGTACCTGTGTAGCCAATTTGATCAATTGCCCACATTTGGAAGTGGAAATGCATACAAATGACCTGATTAGTAATTTCAGTCTAACCTTGATAAAAAACAGACTGAATTCTTTCAATGGGGAAAAAGCGTCCCTTTCTGTAATGTTTGAAGAACTATTCTAGCGGACACAAATGACAGTCTAGACAGGTCTAAACAGTCTGTAAGAACATTTCCATCTACCTGTTTATCTAGGCATTTTCTGTTTGCGTATTTACAGAAACTGTTAAAATGATGCATGTGAAGGCCTTGGCTGACGTGGAAAAATTGGAAGGAAATAGACACTGAACCGTAGAGTAGGATTTTCTCTGCACTTCTCACCATGTAAACTTACCTGGTATTGTGCTCAATTCTGACAAAGCTGTGGTGCTGACTTGTAGCAAGGAGGACACAGTGGATCCTGCCTGTAGACACCAGAGGTCATAAACACGTCTTATGTTAGCAAATATTGCTGCTAAAACCACCCAAGTAATGCAGTATGTTAGCAGTATAAGATGAATGCATCTTCTGGCTCCTGTCAATATGCGTAATCGTGCAATGTGTAAGATATGGCCAGAACGTAATACATTCAAAATCCTATTATCATACTGGATTCCCTATTAAGTGACAGTATAGCCAAAAGCTTGTTCAGTGAAATCTCTGTTACCTTGACCGTTGACTACAATAATCTTATCAGATCATCCTTGAGTCCAAGTGCCAGATTTGAAGAAATACCCTTAAGACGTTCCGGAGATATTGAATTTACAAGGATGGTACAGACATGCGTCAGCTCCAGGAGACAGGCCTTTTGTTAGCAGTTAGCTCAATTTCAATCTGTGCAAACTCCAAGAAGGAGAGGCTGACCCTGCTGGATCACATCCGTTGCTTCCTTCGACCAAGTACTCCCCCATCCCACTGTGGCTCTCAAGTCACCACAGCCGCCAACTGAATAGCACAATCCTCTCCCGGTGAAGTGCTCCCTGCTCAGTTGGTAGAATGTAACAAACACAATTAAAAAAAGTCCTTGACATTATTCAATGTACTGTAAGGAAGGAGCTTTACTAAATGTGGAAATAGTTTGTGTATGTACTAAGGAAAACAACACTGGTATTATTTGCTGCTGCAGCTTCTCCGTTGCTGGGTCCATTTTATGTGTAACACTTTATCACTTTTCTGCAACCTAGCAACTGAATTTGCCGCTTATGTCTTTACATCATGAGTGGGAGACCCACTCAAACAGAAGCTAAATTAAGCAAAATGGGAGATGGCCCACAGTTATACTCCATGTGAATGCATTCACTTTGATAGAGACATCAGTCTAAATCAGGGGTGCCCAACCTTTTTTGAACCGAGAGCTACTTTTAAAGTTGCCAGTCTGCCGAGATCTACCAGACCAAACAGAGAGGCGTAGCCATTACTGACAGCCTACTACCAGGAAGATACACACTTGTAGAAGTGTGTATCTTCCTGGTAGTAGGCTGTCAGTAATGGCTACGCCTCTCTGTTTGGTCTGGTAGATCTCGGCAGACTGGCAACTTTAAAAGTAGCTCTCGNCCTCCTAATTCTGCCCTACGCTCCCAAAAGGGGAGGGGCCTGAAAGGACAGCTAAATGCACAGCAGTCCATTTCCACCATGCCCAACAACAATAGCAAGGCTGCTACCATAGCATCTTATCGTGTCAGTCAAGTTCTTGCGAAACACATGAAGTCTTTCAAAGACGGCAAGTTTTGAAAGAAGCATTCCTGGAGGCTGCCGACGCGCTTTTTTGGGACAGTAAAAATAACAGTAGCATTTCAACAGGTTTTTGATACAATAAAAACTCAAGTTAGATACCGTTATTAACAAGCTGTAAGTTTTAGTTTGTTTAAACATATTCATTATAATTATTGTACAAAATGGTATAAGAAAGCAAACATTAGGATCTGTTCTGTTTAAATTGATTATAGTCTATTATCAATTCAGGTTAAGAAACTAGTGTTGCTTGCATCTTATTTTAAAAAGGCATTTATTTTTATACTCTACTAAAATGCAACAAAGTAAAAAGGGTTTGATTCTATTGATTTTGTCTTTTATTGCACTTTGGCAGCAGATTAGTAAGCCTAATTTATACTTTTGTAACAACACTATTTTTATATAATGGCAAAGAAAGGGTTCAGAGTCTTTTCTTTTTTTCCTGTGTCATATGTGGCAGCACTGTTCAATGTTTCTTTTTTTGAAAACATACCCACTCTAGTATGTGACGTGTGAATAAACATCAACTCTGTA
>NW_011338040.1:3271-43398 GCF_000735185.1 Notothenia coriiceps
AACATGTTGCATGGCACTTCAGTTTCATAATTCGGTCTGTCTATCTTTGTTTATGTAAAGTTGTCACATCTCACACAACAACGAGAGGTTGTTTGTGAGAGTGAGTTTGCGGTCCTCGTGCAAACACCAAGTTCCAGGGCCCGCACGTCAAACTGCGAGGCATCCGAAGGAAAGTCGAAGTATTTCCTGCGTTTATCGAAAGTTGACTAACGTTAACATAAGGCGTAGAACGCCGCCCTAAAACTGCAAGTACCTTCGTGCCGTAAGCAAACACAGCCAGACGGGAATTTCCGTTACACTCGCAGGTAGGGGTACCTATTGCCTCCTTACACATGTGGGCCTATGTGTCTGTGCTCTTGACTTTCTGTGAGCCACTACACAAGCTGAGATCCCTCTCCAGAGCCCTTTAGGTTTTCCCACAATCCACACTTAACACCTTATGTGACCAGATTTGCTGAGAGGACCAGTTGAGCCTGGATTTCATTGCTTTATCATAGGCTGATAGAGACAGTTAATGCATATTCTTATTATCACGCAATTATACAAGTATTTTTGCAGTGTTATATCATTTAGTAAATTGTTTTATATTCACACTTCTAATAACATTTGGTGTTTGTGTTTTATCCTACAGTAAATCATAATGATTTGGGGATTTAAGAAGGGATTGTAAGGTCATTAATAAATACACAAGTGATGTTTAGCAATTATTGAATTCCAGAAGAAGATCCTTAAAAGAAAAGCAGAATTGTATCTCAAGTAAATATTCATTCATGATTAATTTATTATTGGAAACTCGTAAAATGTTAAATTGTATGTTTTTAAGAAGAAAAAAGTCATATTTTGTGAGTTCAGCTGACCTACTGTGCCAGTAATTAAGCAGAACGAATGAAATACTAAATTACATATTTCTCTCCAGTAAACCTATTAGAAAAGGTTCATATGCAACTATGTAGCTATTTTTCTAACTTTCTACATTGGCCTCTCATAAACCCATTTGCAAATCAGAAGGAACTTGGGAATAAGTGCTAAGGACACTGACATATGATCGGGAGACGATAGTGAGCCAAATTGCCAACTACTCTACCTCTTTAGCCAATCCTACTGACAGGGTGTGTGGAAAATGGGACCCAAGTGCAGTTTAAAAAAGGACTAAAAAAGGTAAGGTAACAAAAAGCAAGCTTTATTGTAAAAAGCCGAAGGCTGGAAAAAACAAGAAACTAATAAACAGAAACAAAACCGGGGAGCATGACAGACAGGAACAAACTTACAGACGGGAACAGGCAGGAGACGGGAACAGGCAGGAGACACGGACAAGCATAGGTGACAGGGACATGAAATGACGACGAACAGATATGGAGCACAGGGGAAGACAAGACTAAATACACAAAAGGACAAGACACAGGACAAGACACAGCTGGCAGGGGAGGCAGAAACACAAGGGCAACAGGTGAACACAATAAGACAATCAGACACACCAGGGAAACTAACGACAGGAAGACAAACACAGGAAGTAGGATCAGACAGAGACAAGGAGGAAAACATTTCAAAACAAAAAGGTGGAAAATGAAAACAAAAATCCAAAACCATGACAGTTGTTGTCGTTGGGCCTGGTGAAAATGGACTGCTGTGCATTTAGCTGTCCTTTTAGGTCCCTCACCTTTTGGGAGCGGGCAGAATTAGGAGGGAATCCCGTCTCGTAGCGTTTGTGCACTGTTTTGAAATGCCGCTCCTAAATTACCCTTCTTCGATAAAGCCACGCTCGCATTGCAGATGAGACAGATGGACTTTGAATTGGAATAGATACAAAAATAATCATCCTCCCACTCGGAGCGAAAATTATATATTTTGGGCTTTTTTGCTTCTGCCATAATTGCGGCCTTGTGTGTGTGCGGACTGTCACTCCTGTTGCCACGGACAACATCAGCTGGCCCCCGTCACATGGGGTCACGCCAATCACAGAGCTTTGATGCGTTCAAGTGCATTATTCTGGCACAGGAAGATTATGTTACAGGACATTAACGATAAAACAGAATATTGTTGTTCCATTTTTAGACACATCTCGCGATCGACTGGTTGGGCACCCCTGGGCTAGACCATAGGTCCGTTGTGACCTGCTGAAATAGTACCGAGACGGCATCGCGTAACGCTTGTCCAACGTGTTGACAAGTTGCTTAAAGCCCTGGTTGCTAACTTAGCAACCAGGGCTTTAAGCAACTTGTCAACACGTTGGACAAGCGTTACGCGATGCCGTCTCGGTACTATTTCAGCAGGTCACAACGGACCTATGGTCNAAAGTTGTATTTATCATCTGAATTTGTCGAAACAAGTTTAATAATCTAAAAACCAAGACTTTGTTTATTTGAAATCAGATGAAAACAAACTGTCACCGACCCTGCCGTGTTATCTATGATTACTATACGCTTTTCATTCATAATTTCAGCGGGAGGGAGGGGGAGTGGTGCTGAGGAACAGCAGAGTGCGGGTTGACAGGTGTCTGTGTTGACATTCCCCTTATTGTGGAATAAGGGGAAAGCAGAGACAGGCTACAAGTGTCTTAGGTTTAAGTTAGACAACTAATGTCTGGGTTAGTGTTCAGGACTTCATGTTTATATCATTTTAATTGTTAATCTCAATACACCCACATTTTCCGTGCTTTCCAATAGTTTAAAATAGTTTTATTCCACTGTTAAATAACCTGTTCACTACAAACATGCCACTTGTAAAAATTTAATAACATTTCTGTGAACTGATAATTGTTTAGTGAGCTTATTCGAGGATGTTCCCTGAAAGATTGTAAAATGTCAATGAAGATGTCAGACCTAGTATATTTGTTAATAATTACATACAATACATGGAATTTGTGTGTGTGTGTTCCAAGTGAATCTGCGGCCCCTGGTGGCCAGTACATACTGTACATTATGTGGCCCCCACCACCATCCAAGTTGCCCATCCCTGATTTAGAGTATGATAAACCATAAGGAAGGGTATGCTTCGGGGGGGGGGGGCAACATGACGTTGTCCGATGCGTTTCGTTTGGCCCACACAATGTACAGTCTACCTTGGACCTTGTCAATAAGAATGTTTGTTGTGTACAATTTACAAATGCAGAATATTCAGTAATAAAAACAATCTGCATATTGGTTTGACCAATTTTTGCCAACATGTTCACAGCAGAACATTTATGAGAATGTGACATAAACAACCTTAAATACAACCATGGACAATATATTAAATGTTTGCTAGGTCAATATAAATGAAATATGAAACATAACTGGCAGTTCATCTAACTGGTGATGAGGCTCAACTTAAGAAAAGAAAGCAGAGAGAATTGTGTGGGAGTAAACGGCTCAAAGGAAAGTGTAACATTAATAATGTACTGGGTACCATCCATAGATATATTTTTTTTTGTAAAACAACATTTTATCCAAATGCTCAAGAGAAATGGAAAAAAGAGTGTTCGTCCATTTTTTTTTTATATCTCTGGCAATGGAGAATACATTCTGTGCTTTGAGGTTAGAACAAGGGAGGGACGTGAGTTTACTCGTTTAGTTTCTCTCATCGCGGTTGGGGAAAGTTTGGTCAAGCAGTGAGTTTCTCTGAGTTGACTGGTTGATGCTGCAATCTTAATTTGGAAAGCTATTTTCCTTGTTGCCTATTTCAGCTTTAGATGTATTTTTCTTGAATCCAAAATTGGCCTGAACATTCGCCTTTTTTTAATTAAATGCGCTACTTTTGTGATCTTTGACTTAATTCAGAATCATTGAAATTCTCTAGTCATTCATTCACACATACTAGGGCTCTATCAATTATTTGAATTACAATCAAAATAAAATATGGCTATTGCCCCTGGATATAGGAATACCTAATTATTCAGCCCTTCATAGGCTTATCTTTTATCCAGATTATTTTCTTAGTATTATTATTTTAATCGTACACTTCTGTATATTCCCAATAACTGCTAGACCACCTAAATTGTATTTCCTTTTTTAATTGCTGACGTTTAACTTCTGTACTACAGAAGAGGATTAGGGCCACATGAATTATTTTTTTGGGAGGATTTGAAGTTTTTTTTTTTTTTGTTCTGAGAAAAAAGTCAGAATTCGGACTTTTTTCTCAGAATTCTCACTTTTTTCTCAGAACAAAATAAATTGGCTAAAGAGATTCTGGTAATCTCAGCAATATCATAGCATAACTCCAGAGTGAACCAAAATCCAATTAGCCTGAATAAATAATGGCACCTGTCTTGGTTTGCAAGGGCTTATACTTTTGGAATATCCAGGCCCAAAGTGACGGTACACGGTTAAAACAATTTCCTGCCTAAACCATTCTTGATAATAGCTCACTCAGTCCTACAGCAGGGTAAATGTGGTGTTTTGCTTGTTGTTCCTCCACATCGCCGTCCACAGAGACGGCAGGCGCTGCACAGGCCGAAGATAAAAGACACAGCCAACTGAGCCGGTCAGCAAGATCCCATTCTCATCAAACTAAACCAAGCTTACGCCAGCTTCTTCAATTATTAAACGCCTGAAATAAGCAACAGTGAAGCACCCCCAACTCGCTGCAACAACTACTGCAAACACCTGTCAGTGTCTTTGAAAGGGAGAGATTGTTCTGGAGAAGATTGGATTTGGATTATGGTTATATATAGAGAGACAATACACTGACGCTGATTGCTACAGAAATACGTGCATTGCTTGAGGAGAGAATCAGAGCCCTGCTTTTGTTGTGTGGCAAAGTGCAGTCAGGCAGCATATTGGTGCCAGATGTATGACTAACAAATCAGGCACAAGGCAGTGCATGCCACCAACTAAGATTGGGTCTCATAAACCTTTTCTGAGCCTGTCTTTGAGTCTCAAAATAAATGGGTTTGTAATAATGGGAATTTGTTGATGAAATACCATAGTATATTTAGCATAGAGCATGTTGGCAGCTTTAAAATGATTATCCGTCAATGCCAGGTTTGGAGCATAATGTGACCCCGCTCTATCAATATTAGTCGGATGTCGCAATGGTACTTAGCAATTTACACAGGGATTTATTTTGTTCATGTACACGGCACAAGCCCTACATTTTTTTTCTAAGAAAACTCAGCAACTGCATTTTCTGTCTCCTGAGAGATGCTCATTATTGAGGCTGTAGCTGAGCATGCTAAAGAAACAGCTTCTTTGTTTACAAACCCACATAATTGTATGTGTTTTTTAAACTTACTGGATGAAAGTGGACTTTAGAATGTGGCTCATCTCATGGCACAAACAATTTGCATATATGACATTTCTCCTAACCCTTTTCCCTAACCCTAGCCATGGAGCTATGAGTTGTAGTTGAAGTTGTAGTTGAAGTACGTAGGTGGATTGCCGAATATGTGAAAGGAGCGTTCTCTATAAATAGCATTATAATTTGGTTTAGATTTAAACATTGGTTCCGCCCATTAATCAACATTTCTCTGAAAGCTCATTCACTCAAAGAGAGCACCTAGAAGACAGCTCCAGTCACTGATTGCTTGATTAGCTGCCACCTTTCTAAATCATATGCATATATCAACGCAGCACAAATCTCTCAGTGAGGCAGGATAAAACATCTTTCAGTTGTGCATCGTGAACGCCCCAAAACCATTTCGCTCTTACAATATTGTTTTTCACAAATGCCTTTTCAAAATTGCTTATACACTACTTAAAATAATCATAATTCAGCACAACTACAACAATCCACTATAGCTCCAAATGTAATGACTTGTCATGTAAATAGACTCACTTTGTTGTAACTGTCAACATTTCCTCTTGAACAACACACAGCGTAGAGAGAGATGCAATAAAGAAAATTCAGGAACTGCAGGAAGGCTTTTTGAGTAAACTTTTACAATCCATGTAAAAAGATAAAAGCTGGAACTTCTCCGTGGTCAATATTAAGAGATGCATGTCTCATACGGATTGAGTTGACATATTGATTTGAGTTCCCTGTTGCAGTTATGCTGATGGATCCCACGGAAAATAATATATCCTGCGCTATTTGTAACCAAATATCCAAGATAAGCAGTTTCTTTCAACACTGAAAAGGAAAAGCTGCATTCAGGTCAAGTGAAAAATGTTCTCTTGTACAAGTAAGTTATATAACTATATTTTACAGCACAGGGTATATAGTAGGGATGCCAGCGATTATTCGATTATTCCAATATTTGTTACAGTCTCCATAATCGAAAATTATTTTTAAAATTCGATTTTATTTATATATATTTTTATTATTATTTATGTTTTTTTTTTTTTTCCTGGCTTAGTTTCAACCAAAATATAGACTAATGCTAATAATAGTGATATTATTAATAATTGTAAATGGCCATTGGTCACACCACCAGTTTGTTTTACTGTAAACTTGGAGGAAGCCTAATAATCGATTATTATTCGCCAGGGCTGTCCGATTTTCGATTTTGATCATGGTCAGTTTCTGGCATCCCTAGTATATAGTAAATAAAAAAATCATAATTTTCAAAAGCTGATGCATTGTTTCCAAAGAATAGTATATATATTCAACATCTAACGTTTGTAAATGATTGTATAGTGAGAATGTAGTTAAAACTATTAGCAACTTATCACCAAATTGCAATTTTGAATGGTATCACACACTCTTGGTGTTTATCACTTATTTCTTTACATACCTTTATACAAAACATGTATCAAACAGGATGATTTACTAAACTCTATATGACCCTTGGTGAATCTATCATACCCGAAACATGCTACCTGAGATCTAACAAAGACAACATGCAAATCTTTTTTCAGTTTCCAAGCGAATAATTGTAATTACCCTGGTTTATAAATATACTCCTTATCACAGTGGAAGGATCCACTTTCAAGCCATATCATAAACTTTGGGATTACCGAAGTACATCTCCTCTTTGCAGATTACCATAAATCTATCAACACAGCTGAGGAAGTGTGGAATATTCCAGAGAAAATCTGAAAGGCAGTCACAGTGCAACTCCATAAACAAGACAACATAAACCTGAGTCACCTATAACGGATGTTGGATCTTGTAACAAACAATTCAATGTGTTCCACTTTTCAGTTGCAATAAAGGGCTCTTATGCAACTCCATAATAGCTTTGCTACGTTACAGCAGAACTGTCAAACAAAAAATTCAATTAAACGCAATCCATTGTGAATTTTGAATATAATATAAGTAGATTCCATTCATGATAAAAAATCCACAACATTTAGACACACATTAAGGCACCAATGAACCCACCAACAACACTCCCCGAAACACACACAAGTGCCAGAACATAATTGCTTAAAAATGAGTCATGCCATGCTTATGTGATGTGGTATTATGCAAAATTGTTAGATAATGTCCAATTATTCATGTTCTCTACAAGTTGACATGTACAATAACATGTATACAGCAAATAACACACAAATTATATGTGTGTCAATTGTACACTCAATCAACCTCAGACCCTGGATCTAATTAGGTTTTCTCTATTTTCCACTTTATGGTTTTAAAAGTAAAACCTGAGTAATTGGACTAGTCTAACATTTGGAGTTTGTGAATCAAGAGTCAAGTATGCTTAACTGTGATTCAACGGTGTATTTGTTACAGGGCATATTTGATAAAGGATTTACCTCTCTGTTGAGCCTTTGCATTTTGATTTAGATTTGTTATTTTTGGCTGATGCGATGAATCATACCTCACACTCCCTGGAGCCAGAAATTGTGCATGTGCAGGAACCAGTGCCATTGCTTAGCACCTCCAATGCCTCTGGAGTGGCAGCAGGGTTGTAGCTCATGTAATACTCTTGGAGCTGGGAGCTCAGGTTCTGCTCAGGCTCTGGACTCTTTTTACGACGCTTCCGCCCCACCATGGATCGCTGCGGCAGCAACCTGGTTGCAGCTGGATATCGCCGCCAAAACACATAGATAATTGTCAAGATTAGGGACATAGTGAAGAAGAGTGCCACGCTGCCCACCACCACTTTGTGAAGAGTCATGTGTTCCAGCTCTGGAGGTGGTATGAGGGTGGGTCGGGTGGGGGCAACTGAGTCTATTGGGTCTTTGCTCATATGCCCTGGAAAGGTAGGATGAGGAATAGGTCGAGGTCTGTATGGTGGGACAGGACCAAAGGTGCTTGCTATTGGCATTGGTGGAGAGGCGCTAGTGGGGGCAAAGGTTGGTTCTCCTGTTGCTTCAGAAATTAGTTCTGACATTGGTGAGGGTGTTTCTGTCAGAACGTAATCAGTTTCCTCACAAATTCCATGGTTTCTTGTGGCTTCCATAATCTTTTCTCCCTGGAGATACTTAGGGCTGCTGCATATCATAGTGGTGTCTTTGCTACCCCGAAAACTTCTCAACCAAGCCACAAGCGGGCATATCCCAGTTCCACAATCCCACATGTTCCCGGCAAGGCTCATGGAGGTCAGGGATATCCATGCTGACACCGCCTCCTGAGACACATTGGACAGTTTGTTGGATTCCAGGTTGAGTACTTGAAGGTTGGGCAAGCAGTGAAACACAGCTGGGTCCAGGGTCTGGATTTCATTTCCGGACAGATCAAGTTTCTGCAGTGTATACCAAGTCCATGGAAGGCCCTGGTTGACCACCTTAATGCGGTTCCACTGCAGGAAGAGTGATCTCAGATTGGCCAAGCGTGGAAACAGAAAAAAGTTGATCCGTGAGAACTGGTTGTGCTCCAGATGCAACTCCATTAGCTTCTGAAGCCCCAAAAATGTAGTGCGGGTAAGAGCCTTGATACGATTGTAACCCAAATCCAGAAACTCCAAACTTCGACACTCCAGGAATGCTCGAATTGGGATATTGGAGAGACCGTTTGAGCGCAGGTGTAGGTTTTGTAGTTTTCGTAAGCCATGGAACTGACCTGGCTGAAGGACTTCCAATTTGTTGTAAGACAAGTCCAAACTGCGAAGATTGGGAATTCCATGGAATGTTGAGTTGTGCAGCGATGTGATCCTATTGGAGCTCAGTATCAGCTCTTTAAGCCTGCGAACCCCCTGGAACGCACGACTGTCAACAGCTGAAATTTTATTATGGTCCAAGTATATCCAGAGAAGCTGGCCCAGATGAGCAAATTGATACGGCAGCAGGGTGTGTAGATCATTGTAGCGCAGGGAGAGGCCTTGGCAGCCAACTGAGATGTTTTCAGGAACATCTAAGAAGCCAGCTGAATCACAATGTACCGTTTTCCCCTCGCATCGGCAGCTATTTGGACAGGTGCGCTCACCAAAGCTGAACAGAGGGGGAGCCCGCAAAAGGAGGAGGAGAGGGAGGAGGAGGTGTGTCAGGCGTCCATCACACATCAATGGACCTAAAAGAGAATAAGACAGAGAGAGAAGAGAGGATTTTAATGAAGTTCCATTTTCAGATGTTATATACAAAAAAAAAATGCAGTATCCCCTGTGAAGCAGAAAGGGTTCAAAACGGATGTTAGAATTCATTTAAAGTTCTTTGCTGTATGTCAACAGATGCATATGAAGGGCAAAACTATAACACGAGTATATGAACATCCTGTTTTCCTAGTTAGTTTTGTCAAAGACAAGGAGAACCTTGACACTAGGGCTGTCCCGAATACCGGATATTCGGTAGTAATCAGCAGCGAATATTCGGCGCGAGCTTAAACACGTGTATTTCGGTTTATTCAAGGCATTACTTTTGTTAGTCTACAGTATTGTTGTTTTATAGTTATTTGTTAATGTATATAACCCAATTTATGTTCTTTGAAATTGAAAAGGATATTGCATTGTGTGTGTTACTTTCGTTGCAGTTGTATTATGTCATAAGTGTAACTTTGCTTGGCTTCCTATTTTGTATGGACATGCTTTTATTTTGAAGGAGAGTTAGCGCTATTGACAGGAAGTTGTTGTTGCTATGTTGTTGCTATGAAAAAAAAAGAAAAAAAAGAAAAGCGAATAACGAAATCCGAATAGTACTCCAACGACCGAATATTCGGATACAGCCCTACTTGACACAGATTTACTTATCTGATCATTCCACTTATAATGAAGAAATATAAAAAGGTTTAAAGGTCCAACGCTCATTCACTCCAGATTCTGTCTGATATTTACTCAGTCTTGATTTTTATTTGTCACTATTGATGGAACCAAATTGAGCCAAACCAATAATATAAATATATTGTCCCATGGATCAATGGCATAACCTTAATCCTTTCAATCCATGCAAATGCAACGGCTGACAAATTACAGGGTCTGCTTGAGGTTGCTTATATCCATGCTGTATGATCAGTCTAGGACTCGTGGCCTGCTTTTAATGCAATACTACAATTAAAAATACAATGCGACTGGACAATCATTTTCAACAAACCAGCAAGGCAATCACGGGTTTTTCTTTAAATAATGGTAGGTGCTTGAATGTCCTTGTCAGTAGCCTCATGTTTTAATTTAACATTCTCTTTTGATTTCTAATTCAACATCCTGCAGTACAGATCGAACACGTAAGAAGATGTGTCACTGCCCTAATACATTCAGACTGCACTATATGTCAAAGGACAAACCCCTGACACAGGGCTCTGGTCTGGTCTCACACTGAGTAGCGCTTCGACAAAGGATATTCATATGCTTTCAAATTTACTTTTACCTCCCCTCAGGCACATGTCTGTTCCCTACTCTGTTTCTTAAAGTAGCCGCTTTGCTATTAACAGCTACAGATTTGACAATTAACAATGAGAAGCTTGTCTACTATAGCGTAAAGGGAGGAATGATGTTGTATGAACAGGCTGCAATGCCAATGGTTTCAAAGTAGGAGGTAGGTGAGGGTGGGAATTGTAAACATTGTGGAAATGTATAAAACAGAAGTGGCAACAAGTGTTTAATTATGCTATTAATATTATAGACGGTTTCAAGGTCTAGTGGATTTTAATGATACACGATGCAACCTGCATGACGTTTGTAAATTCTAGTAGGCAGCACTAATATTTGGTGAATTACTAAAATTATAAATGTGGGTGATTATTAAACTCTATATAGAGAATGATATAAATAATTTCTCTTGGTGGAGACTATTAGGGTAAAAATGCATTAAATACTAAGAACAACAGCAGGCCATTAGTTATGCTGGAAATGATTACATTTAGTAAATGACTTTTTAGTATAGTTGAGTATTTTTACCACATTATTAGATGATGGTTGACTTTCCCTTTTTTTCTCTCAGCTTTCGCTGATTTAGGATACAAGGTCCTTCATAAATTAAACATGAACGAAGAGTACCTTCACTTCTAAGTGAACTCTTCCATATGGGTTGTCAACATACATGTAAGAAAACACATATTGGCAGTAGAAGGAAATCATATTCCTCATGATTAAACATTAGTGTTCATTCATGCATATTACATTTTACTTATGAAAAGTTAAGTGGACATTAGCTGGCCACGGAACCATGCTTTAGCTGAAAGGAGATTACTATTACATGCACTTTTGTATTGCTACACTTGTGAGAATCACCAATAATACATGGCCTTCCCTCATTCCAAGAAATTAAACCAAAATCTCTGTATTTATGCTGTATGGCGATACACAATATACATCTCGGTACTTTTTACGAAGTCAGATACATTTTGAGTTGCAGGTTAGAGCAACTTGGAAGATGTCTAAAGCACTTTTGATAAAAATGCATATACCCTAAGACGGTTGAGACAATACAAATGGTTTGTTCTGGATGACTAATCTTAAGTTTTATTCGCCAGACCAGCTAGCACCCCACAGACATACCCACAGCGAATTTGGCTGAAACACTGTTTCTTCATATACAAACTGGAATTTGGATTTTGTGGTGGTATATTTACCACAATTTGACAACGTTATGCTAATACAGCTGAACACCTGCTCTCAGTGCATCTGCCTTTCTCCGTATTTTGCAACGCCTCACAGCTACACCCACACGCTATCTTATTAAATATGCAGTCAACTGTGTCAACACCTCACAAACACAAGACTTAACTATGATTGAAACAAATCAACGGGGAAATACACATTGTATAGTCCTATAGAAAAAAACAGAACCGTTTAAGTGAGGAAAAGGTTAGCTGATTGATTGCGGAGGGGATGCTAGGAACTGAAAAACTGTTTTGCTGATTCATTTTGAAAGAGAAACAGCTGATGGAATAACATGAGCACAGAAGCGACTTTTTCAATCTGTCAATGTCAGTGACAGTTCTTCACGTTTATAGTGCTGTCCCCTGCTTAGCTGTAGTGAAGCCAAAAAGGGGGGCTGGGTTTTTTAACAGACGCAGCGGGGGATTGTGAGCGGATGGCAGAAGAAACGGGTCGTGAATGACAACATCAAACAATATCCATATACACTGTCATCCTATCTCGTTTGGAAAAACTAAAAATACCGATACCTTAACCTGATACTAACCTCAGCGATTTACACAAATCATCACAAGAGCACACACATGAACTCCAAATATTGTGATTTGTTTGGTATATGCATGAGAAGTTACTGTTTGACTTTGGGCAAGGTTTTTGAAATGACAGCAAGAGAATGACATGAATACAAAAACAAAAGTGCATTACATTACTGGCAGAATGTGTCACTCTGTATACTTAAGTTCTGGAGAGACATATTGCTTGTCCAGTATGGACAAACAGGCAATTTGAGGTTAACAGACAGAGGAAGACCATGATTGTGATGGAAAGATTGCAAGAATTGAAGATGCAAATTTAGAAATATGCATTTGAGTCACTTTGTAATCAAATTCACAAGTATTTTAGAAAGTTGGCTACTTAGAAAGGCTCCAGGCTTATTTCAAAGTCAGATAATTACATCTTATTTGGGATGCATCTCCTTGTGGACCTCCATAGGACTATCGGCAAATAAGATGGTTGTTAATGGCAGTGGACGATGTTTATCTGTTCCAGCTCAATAACTTTGTTTTAGCTAAATGTTGTGTTGGTCACTACCGTTCCACTATGAACAATTGCTGGCATATGCGCCCAATGTGTCTGCCGAATTAAGAAAAGAGCCACTTGCTAGAACAGCCAATCATCGAGCTCATTTAGTTAAAGTACGAGAAGGTCTTGTGACTTGATGTAGTTTTTCAAAAGTCAAGCTTAACTATGATCAGACACTTGGATTACAATTTTCCATTGAAGAAAAGTTATGAAAATGTGTGTTTGAAAGCAAATAGTTATAAGAAAAAACTGATATTGGAATCAGCAGCAAACATTTAAAACAAATTGGAATTGGCAAGGAATGTACAATCAGTTCACCTAGTTTACTTATCATTTATATGTGATGAGCTTCTGCTGTTAGCTGTAAACTAATTTTAAAATCCTCCATTGTCTAACTCATAGTATGCGGAAAACATTATAATGCCATATTATACAATACCTTAAGGGATGACCCACAACACAGTTTGTTGTGGGTCATCCAGATACAACTATTCAAAAGCTACTTCAGTGTTAGTATAATACTCAATACAGGCAGATTTGTATTGAGCCATATAAAGACCAAATATGAAGAAACTATATCCCTTTTCAAAAACAGTAATTCTTTTTTGGAAGTTTAAATTGATTCCATGCTGCAATGAGTTGGAATGTGGAACAGTACATTGGTTTGGGGCTGACATTTATTGCAATTGCATGAGTGGAAGTCGTACTTGGCAAAGTTGTTCCTAATTCCTAGCTTCTGCTCAACATCAATTATGGCATGTACGTTAGTTAGAGCAGAAAATCGCACAATCTTAATGGATCTGCCCAAATTCCATTTCCCATGTTACTACTAAAAAGCACTTAAACAGTGAATACTATTACCAAAGCTTGATGCACAGTCCCCCTATAGTAGTTATCTTAATAGTACTAAAAATAGATAAATTATTGTGCATCTGCATTTGCATCGAAATATAAGAGAATGACAAACATGGGTTGAATATTTATATGTTCATAGACATATCTTAAGATAAGAGTAGTATGGCAAAAGTCATTTCCACTGTGATTTCCTGCATACTAACAATAAGATAGGCAGTCCAATAATCTTTAAACTGCTTCTTAAATGAGTTTATAAATAATAACACATTGAATTGAAGAAGAGAATGAATGCAAACTATTGCTGGATTTATGTCAATAGGATTTGATTTGTTTTTGATCTGTATTTTTGAAAATTATGTAACTTTTTATCTTTTTTTAGCATGTTGTTTATTATATTATAACTTAGTACTTTTTTTAACGCATGTAAGATATGCAACACTAAGCTGTCTGTGGCTCTTTCCTGCTGTAACGCTGCAAATGTCCCCTCTGTGGGACTAATAAAGGTATTCTGATTTTGAATATGCAAGAATGCAAGTGAAAAAGAAGTAGGACGATAGAGGAGGTAGATGAGTCCTAGTGACACTGAGTATGATCATTCAGAGCAGATATCAAACGTTGATAATGTGCGCTATAAATAAACCCCTAAAGACCTCCAAGCAACAGATACAGTACACTGCCACTCTCATCACCTCCATTAGGTACCAAACTGACCAAGCATCCACGGCACTCTACAGTCATTAGTCTTCTCTAAATGATGATTCCGTTGGAGCTTTAAAAAGGGTCTGTCCTTAGGGGGAAAAAATACATTTGGGATCAAACAGAGAGTGTGACTCACACATATTTTACATGGTAGGAAAACTCCGGGATATTATAGAAAGCCACAACATTCAGCCACTGGCTCGTTAACGCCTCCGCAAGACACCATCTTTAATTAGCACACATTGGTTCAGCATGGATTTCTTTGTAGACGGAGGAATAATAAAAACCCACCGGACATGTGTACACCAAGCTCCCATAGGAGGCAATACAGAGCAACATTAATATAAGGCTTTCTCTTAAGCACAGGTTGATTATGTAACACTATCACATGTTGTATTCTGCACAGGCATCACTCAGGTTCTCTGTATGTTCTTCAATGCATCAGATGCTGTAAGAAGAAGAGACAAGGACTCCCACCAGACAACATATATACCGGGTCTCCTACAGCTTTTCAAATGAATCATTTCAAACACTTGTCTCTTAGTCTGGCTAACAGCGGCAGTAGCCGACAGAAACGGCCATTATTTCTAATTGCAAGAATGTACATCCCAACATCTATTGGAAGAAAAAAAAATTGGTAGTCCCTTTAATATTAATAAAATGCTACAACCATGGCTCTTGGCAGGAAATGCTATCTGTTCCCTCTTGGAAGAGATTTGATCTTTTGTGCTAAGCTTCACACATCTGTTTACCTGGCTCTCTCTTCTTAGTAGAGCATGACCAATCACAGCCAGAGGGTTTGGGAGATTTCATATCTTGTAGAAGTTACATCTCGGGATTTTGAACAACTTGCACTGCAGTATTACAGAAGTACACATTAGGGCGCTTTATCTCGAAGATAGATCTGTTCCTAACTTTCAAGTCCAAAGTCATTTTTTTCCCCCCTACTTTTTTCTTGGTAAGCTGCAAGTCTTATAGATTAATAGATACATTTATTTCTAAGCACTTTAATGGATTGCACCATATTTTCTGCAGGGATGTCACCTTTAAAACATAACCCTAACCATCAAGAATTGGCTGACCTGATTTAGCTTAAATCTGGAGTCACAACGGCAATGTTAAAGCCTAAATTAAAACGCTTTTCCTCCTTTAAAAGAATGTCAGACTCATCACAAAGTATCATAATCTACGAAAAGGAAACCATGTTTCTCCGATGTCAAAAGCCTGAAACCTTTATTACCTCATTGCAACAGTACACGTTTCGTATTAAGATGATTTAAGTTCTAACCATGGAATGTTTAAAAACGCAGAGTTTTGCACTTTAGCAAGAGGAATAGTGAAGCACAATATCGTTTCATGGCCTCAAAAAAAGCTAAAGCACATTGCTTTTTCTTTTTATTGCATGCAGCAAATTAAGCTTCAACACAATTTGTGTCTGATAAAGGTGCAATTGCTGCCAATGAATATCCATTACGGAACAAACTCTGTTCTCCAGCTTCCCTCTGGGATCAACTACAGACCAACGGGGAGTAGTTTATGGAAGTTGGACTCAGATGTCCAGACTGAAATGTCAATGAAAATGAGCTTGGAAATGCACAACAGCAAAAAGGTAAATCATTATATAATTCCATCAAATATATCTTATCCCCAATTACCTCCCCTGTACATTTCACTTCCGACGTTTCTGGAATCCCATAAAAGTGAGTCCACTCCCCACCCCTCCCCCTTGCTGGGGACAGAGTGGATTCTGGCAGGACTAACGGAGTCAGCTGTCGTATTCCTTGGCAGTGCGACAAGTTGATATTTCATTTGAAGACACCGAGCACTGATGCAAAGGCTATTACCCAGAGTGCCCAAGTGGGTTGGCCAGAGAGGCTAGGGCCGCACACTGGGGCACTTCAAATAAATGAAAAGTGAGAAAGAAAACTAAATATTTCTTATTAAGTGGTCTACTTTAGAAGAGGTTATACACATTACAATGAAGAGTTCTTTGTGGCAGCTGTACAAGGTTATACACTGGTAGAAATGAATAAACCATTCTACCAGTATATTTTTGCCAGATCTTTTTTTATAGAAAAATACAATTAAGTATAGTGCCTTATTGGTAACCAGGAGGCTTTAGTTTATATACAATAGGTATTTTTAAATCATTACAAACCTCAAATATGGATTTGATAATAATTCCAACACCGCCTCCGTCATTTCCTTCCCCCTTCTTAGACTGTTTTACTCTCTGACACTGGAGCCAAGGGTCTCGAAGTGTGGTTGAGCTTAGGCAAGCAGAATTCTAGGGCACGACAGCATGTGTGATATATTACATTATTGAGTGTGTTCGCCCAGATTTAAGGCAAATACAATTAAAAATGATTTCAGGGCAACCAAGTGTGTGACATATTACCAGTCACATGGCCCATCATGCAACGGTGATTAATTGGGACACACTTGCATTGAAATATTCAAATGAAGTACCTTTTACACACTTAAAACCCATTATTCCACGCACATTCATTTGAAAATTGGAGTCAGTCGTAATTTCAACTCACAGTAGATTTATGATAAAAGCTTATTTTACTACTGAAGCTGCAAAAACATGCCAGTCCGAAACACATACTTTACAGTTCAACAAGAACAAGGCGAATGGAGAAATAGAGTAAAGCTGGAAAATATCACACCAGTAGTGGCAAACTACGGCTTAAATGGAGCAGCAAGCATGTACAATTCTAATTAAATGAACAGTCAATTATCTTAGCTCAGTTATTCGGCTTGGATTTGTAAGGGATGTAGTTACTAAGGTCCAATGAGTCCATGACTTACTCTAGTGCAACAATAAAAGACGGGGAATGAAGACAGACATATTGCTTTGCTTGCTGTAGCTTATCCTGCTGGCACTTTGATGTGGAAAAAGAGAGAAGCCTAAATTATTACCACTTAAAGACTTAATGCCATGACAAGGAGTATTGATTTGCTAAGTCCAAGCATTAACATTCTAGATCAATGGGACTAGCAACATACGGTGTGTATAGTTTTAATTTATCCACAAAACAAACTGCCTGTAATGTACAACTTTGCTCTGTAAGTGCAGTGCAGCATAGCTGGCCACCATGTCTATTGATTCCCGTGTCTAACATTCCAATTTACACCGTTAACTTTGAGGTTCGGGTTATTCACCAATCCTCTAAATTGAGTGTGTCCAAGTTTTTTTGGCAATAATCAGATTTGTTTCCCTATGATGTTACAACTATTTAAATCTTGTAGACGCAGTATTGTTTTTACATTACAAGCAGCAGGAATTATTGCAAGGATGCTTGTTTGTACACTTTTAGATTGTATTACTTTGGTATTTATACAAGGTGAGATTCCTACTTTAAGGATCTATATTTTATTATCTTATGAACAAAAAAGTTACTTGATTAAAAGTAATTTAAATTATAAATGGATTTTAAACAAATCTACTTAGTAGGAGGGAGGATAATACCTTCCAAGTTGCATTTTCTATGAATTCAAATGGATTAAAGGGTGTGAATCTTTTCAATGTTCCCTGTAAATTAAGAAAAAAAATTCTTAGCATGCAAGTTTAACAGGGTGAATCACTAGCTATGCTAATGTTTTAACTGTCCCAGGGACAGTCCTTCCCCGAGCAAAAGGTATTTGTGCGCGTAACACTTCAAAGAATAAATATATTAAATGTACATTGGTATTAGACAAACAGCAGCAAATCCGCACTTGGGGCAGAACATGTTTTGAATAATAGTTAATTAATAATTAATTTCTCATAAAAAATCTGATATTTTTGACGTATTGATTGTGACTTTTTTGTGTTTAACTAGCTTTTAGGTGGATTTACTCATTTAAAAACAACAAATGATAGAAGCCAGACAGTTGTTTCATAGAAATCATTATTGTTTTACCTTTTGACATTTTGTGGGTGAGGGTAAAAAATAACCAATTAGTCTTTATAAAGGCTAATTGGTTATTTTGAATGTCAAAATGTTCACACAACATTTCTTTGGGGCCATGAATGCTGTCTGCTGTGAAAGAAAGGCAGAATGGCTCATGAAGAAAGTCTGTTTTTCAAGAAGGCTTTGAGCCTTTGGAAATCCATAATTAAGCCTCTGTATGATCATGTTGACCATGCGAGGGATGTTTAAATGAAAACATGGATGAATCCTGTTTCATAGTAAACAACCTATGCACCGTGTGAATATTGAAAATTAAGGAAAAATATTTATGGTACTAAACAGAGGGCAAAAGTGTTTATCAGCAGTGTTTTGATATGTCAGTATGTTCCTTCCTGATAAAGATCCGTCAAAGTTAGATCATAATTACATTTATACAAATAATTAGTGTGGTGCATTCTGGTTGTTGTAGTTTTTTTAAATATTGAGCTAAAGGGAATACCACAGCCCCTTTTCCCTGTTTCTTTAAAGTCCTGTAGCAATATTAAAAATACTATATTAGACAGTCCAGCTTTGTCTAGTCTCAAGTGATGAGAACATTTTTCTAGCTGTGAAATACTTCTTTAAGGATGTGTTCCCCTAAAAAGATACAGCATAATGGACACTTTTTGATATGAGGGAATTCCAAAGGTCATAACGCGGTGAGGTATGACTTTAAGTTGGCAAATGTTACTTTGAATATTAAACCTATTCATGTTAAACATAGTTTTCGATATAGAATATATGGATTTTCCAACATCATACAGTTTTTCCCCTACAGCAGCGCGAGGTGGACAGTTTGCCTCTCTAACAGCAGCATCAATCTTAAACAGCGGTTTGAAATGTGACAGCTTAAACTATACATAAACCTATATGTTCGGTACTTAAATGAGAGTGGCTTTCCAATGGACCTACTTACACACCCAAGTTATTAGAAATCTTTGCAGAGAGGCAGAAAGCTGAATCTATCGATATAAGTGCTGGCGTCAAAAGATCAGTACACACAAGTCGTTAAAGCTGGCCAGTGTGAGGAGAGCCTGATGTAAAGCCTGAGGAGTTCACACCATGGATGATGAGTGTGTGTCGGCTATGCTGGGAGTCAGTCAAGGTCAGAAGCATACTTATTCTGAAGTGAAAAAATAAATACTTAAAATGAAAGTTACATTTTATATAGACTATATATAATTTACCGTTCTTCATTTGTCATTAATTAGTCATTTGAACTTTAAACTACAGGAATGCTTAGTAAAGTTACTGGAAGCGACAAATTAAGATGAAAGGAAATAAAACATACATTTATTTGAATACTTTTGCTTAATCTTACCTGATTCCTTTAGAATATTTTTTTCTACTGACCTCTTGTGGCCAAGAGAGTAATGACAATGGGTTGAAGCCATGTGGAGTACAATTATTATCATATTGTTAAGATTAAACTTAATCAATGTATCCCAAAAAACAAAAAATGGATGCAAGAAGCTCACAAAACAACACAAACTTTTTCCGGGGGACACTACAAAAAGCAAACAGTGGGAACAAGCTAGCTGTTGCTATAGTTTGTGGCTTATGAAGATATCAAAGTTGGCTTGCACGGTAATCACATTACACCGCCTTTATAATAATAAAAAAGTCAGCCAGCATTCAGAGGTAGGTTTAAATTAAAAGAAAATGCCATAAAAATGGATATGCTTACTCAGAAAAGTAGCCAAAGATGCCGAACACATTATCTAAAAAATCTGAAACTACGTTATATATAAATATAAATACAGATAACTCTTTCCCTGGGGGATATAGGCTTATTCAAGGAATAGATTAACTCTTTTGGCAAGGGCTGCAATGTTTGCAAATCCATTTAAATGTAAAAGCAATCAAGCTTTTTTTAGATATCAGGTCATTTTTCAACACCACTGAAGGATAGCAGACTTAAATAATTTGATAATACAGAAAAAAAGGCAACAAGGGCTGCCTAATTTATAACTGCTTTGGTTCCGTTGTTAGCTCCTTGCAGGGGTTTTCTGCCTTTGTCATTACTTGCTGTGTTTGTGTTGTGAAACTGGTGAAGGTGTTTCTTAATTTGCTTGCGTTGTGTCTATTTGCAAGCATTGTTAATTTTCAGAGCTCTCAGGGAGACCGTAAAAATGTATAAAAAAACAACGTAGGCTGTAGTGGGCTTTGGGGACGTATAAATATACTCAACGCATTACCATGTGCTTGTAGTCTGTTTTTTTTGTTGTGCAAGCTCAGCTCCCACATTGCTCACCGCCAGACTTTGTTCTCAGTTCTGTGTCTTTGCCCGTATCACATTGCAATACTTCAATGTGCAGGACACACTGTTTGTCTTTCACACTTGAGAACACAAAACAGATGAGAAGTCCAAACTTTGAGATGTTAGAAAGTCCAGCACTCCGAGAGGTCGACCAGGACGAATGAAATGAAAGGAATGACCGAGAGTTGCAGTGAAAGAATTTCATATGCTGTGTTTTGGCGGTTTAAAAGCGTGTGTGGGTAGTGGTGAAGTGAATATTACTAAACTGCTGCAGAAAGAGCCTGATGGGAGCTTTCAGTCAGCTCAGAATGAGGAAACATGCATCGTGCTGACACAGTAATCCTTATTGATGGCTTGAGCTTTTTGTTAAAGGAGCTGCTGGAGCCATTTACAATGTTCAAGGTTACTTCTCCTATGTCGTTTAAAATGTGTCTTTATCATGCATAACGTGGCTCCGGAAGAAGTACTGGTAACATTTTCTGCCACTGCCTTTAATCGGTTGCATAGAGAGAACTTGAATTTCAATGTTTATTTCATCTAATAAGGACTTGATAATTCATTTATAGAGTGAAGACATTTGATCCAATCATATTCTCAAATTCTGCATAATGGTGTTAAATCTGCAGGAGAAATGAGTGGTTCTCAGCCAGTGGCAAACCTCTGGATCTTCTAATTATGTTCACTTGTAAACAAAAAAAGGTGGAATTGCAAAAAATGTGTACACAGGTTTGTTTTGTTTTCAAGCAGAAATTCAGCTTATGTTTCCAGACATGGCTCCAAAGGCCAATTACTGTCTGTGTGCTGTAGGAAACTGATGGATTACCGTAAAAATGGAAGGTTACTTCAACATAATTGCCCAGTTGCTCTTGCTAAGCAGTACTACAACATGAGTTGAGTACATTCTGTCAGGCCTCTTGTTGTTCACAATGACTCCTGCTTTGCCCGCCCCAAATAAAGTTAATGTAGCCCTCTTTGCATCGTTTGCAGAGCTTTGTTGTTGTGGGTTGATGAGCTGAATATACATTTCACAGCTAAGGCCACACACATGTGATTAGAATCAGTGTTGGGCTTGTCAGTAACCAGTATTTACCTCGTAGCTTGTTTTGGCTCGTATAACCCTAAGCCTAACAATACGACGTTACTTGATACTTCATTCATCGATAAATTGTCAACTATTGATTCACCAACAATTGATTCTTAAGTAATTTATTAAGAACAATATAGTGTCTGCTTTAGCTTCTCAAATGTGAATATTATCTGCTTTTCATTACTTCTCACTTGACTAATGGAACATTTAAGGACCTAATCTTGGGCTTCTGAGAAACACTGGATGCCATTTTACACAATTTTCTTACATTTTTCAAATAAAAAAGACATTATCAAGAGATTATTCTGCAAATATCCGTAAATTGCAGGCCTATAGTCAATTATAGAAGATACAATTAAACAAAAATTCAAAATATGCTGTAGTTCTGCATTTCAAAATGTTGCTCTTTTTGGTTTTATATCACTGTAAATTGCAAATGATGGTGTTGTGGCCAGGCAATTCAAGCATTTCAGGGAAATTATGATGGAGTTAATCCAATTTAGTCAAAGTATAATCATGCTTTAGATAATTGTTTGCTGCAACTCTAGTTGCTAGTAGTTCTTACTATGCTGGTATTCTCAAATACAGCAACAAGTGTCTGTGCAGATCATAATCAGGGCCCTGTCAGGGTTGCACACAAGGATTATTTCCATTATTGATTAATCTGCCTGACATCCTAGATTCATTGATTTATTAGAATGAAACATTTGTTAGACATGAGACAATTGTAAAATGTGTGATATTGGTCCATTTAAATAAACTTTGATTAATTGATTGATTGATAAAAAATATCAGAAAATGGAGAATGATGGCCTTACTAGTTTTTCAAAATCCAAGTTGATTTAAAATCGTGTTTGTCACTTAAAAAGCTGAACATATTTAGTGTAATATGACATCAGCCAGAACATCCCCATATTTGAGAAGCTACAAACAGCATTTTAGGATCATTTGCATGGAAGATCACCTAGACTACAAGCATTACGCCACATTAAGTTGATGCCATGTTTAATTGTCCTAAGGAAGAAAAGGTCATATCGAGTTAATATTGCCCTCCTACATAATTTGTGAAAAAGACATTGGATAAAGATAGAAGCACACTGCGAGAGAGCAATTCAGTCACAAGTGTTGATATCCTCAGCAATGCAGCCACTTATTTTGGCTGAGAGTAAATGTGATGACATAATTAAAACTGTAAAAGCATGTGCTCATTAGTCGAGCTAAGCTGCTCATTACTTGGATAAGTGCCACCATTCTGCACAGATGTGCGGGGCCGCGCGCATCTCTGCAGCCTGTGCCAGCTTTCCGGTTAATTTAAAAATAAAAAACGAAACAAAAGAAGAGGCATAACTAAAGCGAGACAAACAAAAATCCATCACAGTGGGGCTGCAGTTTCAAAACGCCTCTCTCTGCACCTAACCGCCAATCAAACAAGTGTGCATGAGTGTGCCTCTGCTGAATAATAGTCCTTCACTGAGATTTTCAACAAAAGTTGCACTTAAAAGAAAAAAGGGAGATGAGGCTTTCCATCATAACACCTGCAGAGGGCTTGAATTTCAACCTCGTTTCACGCATTTTCAGTGACATTCGGAACACCCACCGTTCTCTTTGAGCACCCCCCTAAAAAATATGCAAAAAAAAGAGCTGGGAAAACCGAAGAGAAGTGTGGGTTTGTGAGGCTTGGAGCACCCACAGTCAGTAAAATGGAGGAGGCTGATAGGCAGTGTGGGATGAGATTGTAGGTGCTCAGAGCTGTCAGGAGAAGAGGGGAGGTGGATGGAGTCAAAACATGCCAGAGCTCTGATTAGAAAATAAGGAGAAGAGGGAGAGGGGGGGGATATGCAACTTCAATACGGGGGATGTCATATATGACACTTAAATGTTGTCAGGGACTACGGATGGAAATGAGCTCAAAGCTAAAATCCGGCATATTTACACTTGATGCATTATTTATTTAAAGTGTTCATCAATGTGCATTGTCCCTGTTCGAATAAACGATTAAATGAAATGATAATAAATGACACATAATTGTCTATTATTTAACCGCAGCTCATTGTGCACCTAATCTCAC
This sequence comes from Notothenia coriiceps, assembly GCF_000735185.1. Classification (NCBI taxonomy): domain Eukaryota; kingdom Metazoa; phylum Chordata; class Actinopteri; order Perciformes; family Nototheniidae; genus Notothenia; species Notothenia coriiceps. The sequence goes on from NW_011338040.1 coordinate 27,092, forward strand.
GTCGCACATTTTGGCTTCACTTCCACATAAAGGTGTGAGCATTATTGTCTCCATCCTCCTCTTGAGGCACCAGCACTCCCTCCTGCAGTGTTTGTGTTTTTACATTTAATAGAGCAGGAAAACCTCTCAGTGGTGATGAAGCAACGAAAATAATCTCAAGAAATATTGGCAGTTGGAAAAAAAGTAGTGATCTGGAGCGAATAACCCGCAAGAAAGATGGAATTATCTAAACATCCACACTATCATATGCGCCATATCAACCCTCATTGTTATAATAAGGACCACATACGCTCAACTAATAATAGTGATGATTCAGACTGATGATGCCTACTCGTACTTACCCATGATGGCTCATCGGTCCGTTCCCCCCCGGTCCTCCGTGGCGCAATCCGCCGCACAGATCACGACTTCCTCCGTGTCTCCTTTTCCTTTCCCAGCACCTGGAGAGCCCCTGGAACTCCACGCGCAACTCACGCTTCGGGTGACTCGCCTGCCTTCATTCTAAAAAACTGCCTTGTATTATAAAAAAGCTTCTAAAGTTTGCGCCCATGCTCCTTGACGCAGGGGGAACTTTCTAAACATGTCGCAAATATCCATCCAAGTTGGAAGTCAAACGCCAGGGTATATAGGTTTTTTTTTTTCAACCGATAGTCTTGGAACAGGTGAAAAAAACATCACACGGTGCAAAAGTTAACGACGAGGTGGGATTCGGTGCGGTGATCGGCGGAGGCAGGTGTCCTCTGCTGCGCAAACATCCAGCGGAGACGCGAGGCGAGCAGTGATCGCAGGCAGCAGGCGCGGGCACTGTAAGGGGCTCCTGTGTGCAGCGCATTGGAGAGCGGGGTCCGCGTGTGCGCGCCCGGCTGCGTGGGGCACGTGTGTTTGCGCGTGTGCACGTGGGAGAAAAAGAAACGGGAGAGAGGATTCAATGCAGTGTTTAACAGCTGCAGGCAGATATGGTCAAATGTGAGATTTTGTAGTTTTTTTTCGTGGATGGGATTTTCTCCATATCAACCGACCCAAACAAACCAATGAAGTCTCTTGCTTTACCATGTCCATTATGCAGGTGTATGCTGAGGGCTTTGTGGTCATCATTATAGCATGAGTGGGTACTGCCTGATCCCACCTCTTGTTGCATAATTATTGTGGATAGCAAGGATGTATTATCTGGGTTTGCAACAGCAATACTTTCCCCGAGACATTTTAAAATTGCACAGTGAAGCATTTATACCATTAGGGAGCATGTCAATGTCTGAGTTAGAGAGAAAATGGTTGTTTCCAGCCATTATAATCCTTTTTTTATCCCAATAAAAGTCCCACTCCAATGCGAATTCTCTTTAACATGAAATACTCAGGTTGAAGTCTTGCGAAGTTATCCCCACAGTCCATAACACCTTCAAATTTTTGATTTAGTCCCCCCCCCCCCTCTTCATTTCTTATTCCTAGGATGGTATTTGGTCTCCAAATTGGTACTTTCTTTTCAGATGTTTCAGACACTAGCAAGAAAAATCAATTATACAACTGTTGCCATTAGGAGAAATAGTTCCAGCCTGGCGGGACTTCTGGGATAGTCTTGGTACACCATTTAGTGACTTAGTGAAAGTTTATGACGGCGTGACATTGAAAGTACAGTAGGAGGTTCAAAGTGAGCAAATACAGACGATTAACTGTCTTCAGTCAGGCTTTGGGTTATGCATTGAGAAAAACTGTACAGGCTGGTATAGTAGAATATTAGAGGGAATGTTTTTGGATTAACTTGTTAAGTGATCACAGACGGAATGGGGAGTAAGGCAATATATGTAACCGGAATACATAATCAAGATACAACATTTTTTTACTTTATTCTCGTACAAAGGGGAAGTCAAAAAAAGAATTTTTAAAGGGGCCCTATTATAGTTATTTGTAGGTTTATTTGTTCAAATGTGATATGTTTTCATGCTTTAATGTTCAAAAGGTGCTTTATTTTTCTAATACTGCCTGTGCTGCTGCACCTCTTTTAAGCAAGAGCCAAGTCTGCTCTGATTGGTTAGAAGGCCGGCTCTGTTGTGAATGTTGTTCAACTATTTAGGAATGTCCCACTCTTAGCATGGCACTAGCCAATAGAAGCAAAAGTATTACGAGTGATGTCACAATGTCGCGAAAGTAAACAAAGGAAACCAATGGAGGCTGGGGGGAGTGTGTGGGAGAGAATCTCACTCTGGAGGGAACTCTGGGATTTTAACCTTTGTAGACCATGTACATGCACTACATCCTATATAACGCGCTGCAGGGAAGGGTAAACTCAACAAAGCATAATAAGGCCAACTACAAAAGCATTTGTTGAACAGCATTAGTCATCGGCAGGTTTTTCTATAATGTATCTGAAATCCTGAGGCGTGTGTTTGGCTGTGTTTTTTCTTCTGACAGTTCAGTAGGTGGACACCTGATTTGTTTAAAATACTGTGGGGGCTCTTATGCTCCACTATAGTTAGAGGATGTTCTGTTGATAAGGAAGGAATTATACAAAATAACTTGGTTTCTTATTTTCTAAGGTTGTCTAATACTGTATAGCACAGTTCAGTAAAAGCCATCTTCATGATATTTAATTTTTTATTTAATTAAGTTGCATTGCATCTGATCTTGAGGTTATAAAAAGTAGTAAGGAAAGTAATCAGGTGACATTCTTTTATAATTTGATAATTGGATTCGGTAATTATTTAGATTTTTTTTTTACAGGTAATGTGAACCATGCACCAGTGTCTTGAAGCGGGTAATGGCCAGTGGCTTCCAAAATCTGCTTCAAGACACTGGTACTGGCCGACCCAGCTATAAAGGGATCAGCCCCTTCCGGCCCTGGTTAAACCATACAATCCATCACGTGCACTTCGCTCGGCCAATCAGCCAATCGGCTTGCCTCTTCATCTCTGCGAGTGGGACCCAGGTACTACTCAAAAAACACGCCGGTTTGCTATCCTCCTATGGTGGAACGAGCTCCCTACTGTGATCACGACAGCAGCAACTCTGCATGTCTTCCGTCGCAAACTGAGTTCAAATTATTAGTTTGGTGTCCATGTGTCACAATAATCTTTATAACAAGAAGAAATGGAAGAATGTAAATGCAAACTGAGCAACAGGGGTACAAAACCTACCATAGCCGTTTGTTTCTGTTGTGGGCAAATCAGCTGAAGTATTCGGCTTTCTGTGGCCAGACCAACAGCATCAAAATAATGATGTCAGTGTTCTGTCAGACTTGTTCTGTTTCTTTGAGCCGGTCACATAGCAACCCCACTTCTTTATTTGTGTGTGGATTTCTCAAACCAAGACAAGATTTTTCGGAGAAACAGGATTAAGTCCTTTAGCTCTCGTCTAAAATGAGGTGCTGTTATTGCTTTCTGGAAATGTGTCCATGTTTTTAAATAGAGTCCGCCCCGGTGTTAACATTTAGTTCCTGAGATAACATTTAGTCCAGTGCAACTCAGTCAGGAATGACATTTGAGATAAGCAGTGACAAGAGCCGTGAAATTAATGTAACAAGCGCAGGGAGCTGGCCCATGTAGCCCCGTCCCCTGGAGCTGTATGTCACAAGGAGGCAGGGCTGTAAATCAGCAGCGCCAAGGGTACCCCCCCCCCCAAACCCCTTCCACTAACCTCCTCCTTCTCCTCGTTGACCTCAGACGGGGCCTTGGTGCTGCTTGTGAAGAGGACGAATGGCAAACAGCAACGAAATGTGGTGTCAGCAGAGAGGTGTCAGGTAAAGGCAAGATGAGGGGGAGGAGGAGGAGGAGGAGGAGGAGGAGGAGGAGGAAGGCCCCCCATGACAGAGGGGAACAGTGATAACAAAGGGCACAGGACAGGTGAGGCTACTCGGGTGAGCTGTGAAAAGCCTGTCTGTCTCTTGGGGTCTATAAGACATCTTTATTTGAAAAAGGCCTCCTGCTACCAAAGGGAAAATGGCTCTTGTTTGGAAAATAATGAAATACTCAAATGGAGTTTTAAAATGTGGGTTAGGTTTGGATCTAAAAAAGACTTTCTTCGGAAACATCATTATTTTGGTTCAAAATTGGGACAAAGCGTAGGTCAATAGCATTTTCGACCTCAGCAACAGAGAGGGTAAAAGTCAACAGGTAGGATTAAATACACATCTGAAAGACAAAATAAAAACAAGAAATTCCCCCAAAAGAAAGTTGATTAAAAAGACAAGATGGAGGGAAGAAAGAGACAACAGGGATCTGAAAAGGGAAGTCGAATAAAGAAAAAGCTACATAAGATGACGTCACTAAATGTGCCAAACTCAGCATTTGTTTTGCGAATAAAAATGGCTCGCAGCTTGAAATTGAAAGTACATAACAAGAAGTCATAACCTGACGCGCCAGATTGTTTATTGCAGACAAATATCTGACAAACCGCCATTAGAAAGGTTAGGAAGATACTTGGCAGGCGATTGGGATTAACCATTTCTCTTTTACGTTTGTTCGTTTCCATGGTTTCAATAATAACCGTGTGGTGAGGGATAGATAGATAAAAGAAAAATATCAACAACGTCATGCTATTTATTGCTTTTAGTTTCAACAGTCACATTTAAGCCCAGTCTGCTCTGATTGGTTAGCTATACCCACTCCTGACTCCTGTTGTGATTGGTCAACTGCTTAGAGATTTCTCGCCCCTTAGCCTATCACGTTGGAGCACTATCCTATAGAAGCTTGAGTGTTACATAGTGATGTCGTGGAAGTAAACAAAGGAATACAATCAAGGCGTTAAAGGAACTTTGGGATTTTTGTATTCACAGACCATTTACATTCACTTAAACCAGTATAATACACTACAGGAAAGGGATAACCCCATAAAGCATAACAGGGCCCAGTTAAGACAATTACAAAATCACCCAAATTCAATCTTTAAACATAGCAGGAATTCATGTCTTCCGTCGAAAACAAGTTACAGAAAAACGTATTCATGCAATTGCTCAGTTGGATAGACCACTCAAATGTAAAAAAAATCAAACGTACAGCTGCAGCTTGTCTTGAATTGTGCTGCCATGTTTTTCACTGAAACTGAGAAAGTGGAGCACATCACACCCGTCCTTGAATCTCTGCACTGGCCTCCTTAGTGTCAACGGATAGCTTTTAAAAATCCTGTTACAAGTCTATAAAGATCTAAATGGTCTCAGGCCTCGATACATCACTGAGTTACTTTTACGTTAGGAAACACCTGGACCCCCCAAGACATGTGGGACAAGTACACAGGATGTATCAAGAATCTAAACAACAGGAGGGGTAGCTGTGTGTTTCTAGATCCCCACCAATGGAACAAGCTTCATGAATATCTGAGGTCTGGAGAAACTGTTATAATCCGTCAATGTAATCAAAGCTAATCTAATCATTAACCCTTTTTTTTCTAAGTTGCATTTTCTTTAATGCAATTTATGTTTAATCTTTAGCCATTTACCCGATAGAGTTTTCTTTATTTCTCTTTCTATTCAAAATTTGATTTAAAATATATATATTTTTTGTGATGCAAACCCAGTTTGGATAAGGTTTTCATTTAGGCAAATCAAAAATAGTTATTGAAAATAATGACTGTTCAGTCCTTCTTTGTAGTCTCAACTGTTACTTTTGACATCTGCTTGTATCCATAATACAGTAGCTATCATAATAATTGGAACAATATTATGCAAAAAATTGAAGGAAATATTGTTTTGTGTCTGAACATGCAGTAACACAATTCGTAACATTTTATCTTTGTGTTAAAAATACTTAAATGAATATTTACAGTATTGAGATAGTGGATTTGGCTCACTGCTCAGTTTTATTCTGGTTTAGATTACCTTCAAAATCGCCCCCTTGTAGATGTGTATGATATCATGTTGCAAATTGTGTTGCGTGCATTTGTGCATTGCACAGATCCTAACAGTTCATAAATGCTTATTGGCTGTGAGAAAAAGGGCAAAAAACAGAACTTCCTCTCACAAAATACGTTTTGCTTCCAGCATCAAGCTCCTCTGCGTGTTCCACTGCTCTGAAGTAGTGATGTGATTAGAGTAAGGGTCTGCTCCTGATTCTGTTCTTGAATCAGTTGCAAGTCAGGGGTACAAACTTTTTGTCATATCTAGGACAACAAAAAGCTTGTGCTGTGAAAAACGACTGTTCAATGTCCAAACTAGGGAACCATCACATCACCCCTGCTGATGCAATAGCCAGTCTAGAGTCTCCGCTTTGAAGAAGAGCAGAGTGAGACATTTTCATTTTTAATGCAGAGTCCAGACTTTTGAACATATGTTCCGTTGTTAAATGTGTTATTGCTGATGTAAAGTGTATTTCTAAGTCATGGTTGATTGTGTTTCTTTTTCAATAATGCAACAAAAATGCAGTTTTAGTGTCTGAAACTCAGCTAAGGTTTTTTATTGTCTCTTAATCAGCAGTTGTGTTTCAGTCTCTATTATTCACCAACATTCAACAGGAAGAGCGACAGGCTTGGTTTTGAAACTCGATTCCAGATGTTTCAAACTAAATAACCTATTCTAGTCATTGGTCTAAAACCATGCTAGCTTGTTGTAAAGAATGCTAAACAATGCTCCTAAATTACATTACATTCTTGGAAAGGGAAAACCAGCAAATCAAAAATACTGGGGTTCTCAAGACTCCTCTTTACAGACATGCCCACTTTTTGCTTATCCCATGCAGATTGTGTAAAAAAAAGAAAAGAAACATTAATGTCGATTTTTCTAAAAATTATGAGTTTTAAGATTTCTGCATAATGGTGTCCCAAAGGAGTCTTTCAAAGTCGTAAATTGATCATAACTGGAAAGCTGAGAGCCTTCAATTAGCCCATTTGTATCCGAGGGTGATGATGCGATTCACCATAATATGCCTTTTTATTGTAAAGGAATCCATTTTTTAATAAACTGAATGTATGAAATGAAACTCTTGGTACCTGAGTTTCAAAATATGTAAAACCACATACTATAGACGGAGGGCATTCAGAATTTCAAGGAATTTCCAAGGTAAGGGGTGATGAGATATTTCCAAGTGCTCACAATTTAATTGCTAAAAAAAGGACTTGGTTTCTGAATGTGATGATTTGGAAGCATCTTTAACCATTTTAATTAATACTGGAATGGACTAAAGTGGTTCAAATGTGGCACGAAATCGGTGAAGAAAATGCTATCCACCCAAATATTGGACGTACATGGTCATGTGAATAGCCATCGTATACTTCTATCATTATGTTCAAAAATCCTATATGCTAAAAAATGCCATCGTTGGAATTGTCGCCAAACACAATTTTTCTTAGAGATAAAGAAAATCTTGAAACTTCACGAATACATTTCCCCGGGTTAATAAGGTGTACAGCTAGGCCTGTCACGATAATTAATTTTGTTGGACGATAAATGTTCCCGGAAATGATTGCGATAAACGGTAATATTGTCGGCACCGTTGTAAGACCATTTTAGACCACTGACATAATGATAATACATAATAATAATTAAAGTACATCCTTTCAAACAGAACTTTTTATTGAACATCCAACATTGCAAATTAAATGTGAAATAATATTCAAATATATCAATTATATATAATAAATAAAACAAATTAAATGATAAAAAAATGCATTAAATCACACACAACCAAAACAATCAATTAAATAGACTCAGGCTGGAAAACAGAGCTCTCTCTCTCATATATATATATAAATAAATATGAGCACAAATTGTCTCACAAGCAAAGCAAACTTTCTTAAAACAACAGTCAAGTGTACAGTCCACTGTCCATAAGATTTCGAGTAAGGAACACCAACATGTTTGCATTTTCGGGCAAATGCATCTTTGATTGTAAACTGTCGGGGAGGTGGGGGTGTTACCGTTTAACTGGTGGCGCCGGGGAACTTGTGATATTCTATAACAGAAGGAAGATGTGTCAGAAAACCCCTACAATCATTATAGGGCCTCTTTAAATAAAAGTGACTTTGATATAAAAGGTTGAAAAGACAACGAGAACTGAGGTTGCGTAATCTAAGCTGATGCAAATCCAAGGAGGGCTGGTGTCATATTTTGTAAATCAGTTTAGATATACAAGCGGAAGCTTCAGGCCTAATCTTTCTCCTAACTAGACCAAACGGTGCATGTAAGATTCAATATAAATTGTCAGGAAGCGTATCAATTATTCAACATTATAAACAGAGGTCAGTCAGGTGGATAAGGTCACATTATCATAATAAACCAGCGCTCATCCTGTCCGGTGATGTTTCATCAATACACAACACTGACAGCCAGAAATATTTTCGGTGCGTGACTGCGATCTTGTGTGTAATGTAATTATAGGGGAAAACATATGGATACGCATCATGATGATCACTTGCCGCAAGCCCATCTATTAATGACCCAAACACCTAGGTAACTTTTCTTTTGGCAGCCATGAATCAGCACCAGCACCGGCTCCAACAGTATGTTCCTAATGTTGCCGTGGTTGCAGGGTAATTACATACTGAGCTATGACACCATTCTAGCCGATGCAAGGGGACAGACATCAGCTAAGAAATACTGATGAACATAGTTCTGCATTGGCATTGACAACCAAGCTGGATACCATGGGACAATGATGCTCGGTTTCGCCAATTGCCCAGTGTTGTTGATCTGGAACATAATCAGTTATATGGAAGAATTTGCATTCATCTTGTCCACAGCGGGGCCAATGCAAAGGCATGTGTTTTGTCAATATACGGGGTAAGCAAAATAACAGGTGGGAGCACCTTTGAATTGGAGTGCCGATCCCTAGAAGGAAGATGTAATTACCAGTGCAGGGAGGGTATGGTTTTAAAAAATGGACTTCCTTCAGAGCAGAGCTGAAACGATTAATAGTTGTATATTTATAGGAGCTAATTGAGAAATATGTCATCTGATTGAAAGAAAAACAACTAAACATATCATGTATCATATTATATGCAAGTAGCATCAATCTATTAAAACATTTTATCATGCTACGAAAATATACTTTTGTATGTGTGTTTTACTTTTTTTATACCATTATTTATTGATTATTGGCATTAGGGCTGCACGATATTGGAAAAAATTGACATTGTGATTTTTTCCCCCCTGCGATATATATTGCGTTATGAAAACATACAGGAATTGAAGAAAATACCGTTTTTTTTTTCTGCAAACCATCCTTTCTTGAACTTTAATGCTATACAATTGGTATTTTTTTTACTACATTTAACCGGATGAAGGATTTTAGTCATGGACGTCAGGATCTTAAGTTATCAGAGCAACAAGGTGAGCTAGCTCAGTTAGCAGCGCCGAACTGCCCTGGAGAAACACATGAAACTACAAGTTTTCCTTTTGTAGCAACCAGCAAAATAATTGTAACATGACGTGTTTGAGTTAATTTGCCTTCTTAATATCGCAAGTCCTAACATTTAAAAAAAAAAAAAAAACGTGCGATGTAAATATCGCGCATTCGCATATCGCGATTATCGTCACGACACGATATATCGTGCAGCCCTAATTGGCGTGGAGTCTGACCATTTTCTGACACTAAGCTAAGGCATTGTCAAAGTCCAATGGTTCAGAAAAATTACTTTCCTCCGTTTGAACCACACCTGAAGAGAGCGAGTGCAGTTGCCATATTTGACCAATTAGGCATGTCGTTCTTACTGATGTCCGGAACATGCAGGATGTTGTTCCAACTTCTAAATCTTTTATGGCTTTTCACTGCCATAGATTTCATTAGAGGAGTAACGGCAAGAAGTTGCGGTCAAACTTGATAATGTCATTGATTAAAAATGCTTTAAACGAGTTAAGTTTTCCAGATTGCTCACGAGCATTAACTCGAAACGTTGCCAGCCCTAATATAAACATTAACAGTTCAGTAGAGGTCACACTGTGAGCTCTTTCCATCTGCTGAGTTGCATCCTGTTGCTGTCCACCAGCAGATCATTTTGTTCCCTGAACTTGAAGGCTCTAAGGGAAGGTGTTCAGAGGGTCATGGTGGACTCTGGCTAATGGCTGAGCTGTGCCAGGCAGATGAACTAGTAGCTAAAAAGCATTTTTCCCCCTTGGCTGGTCAGCAGGGCATGGAGGAAGCTGATGGGCCTCTCCACCACAGAATGTGTTTACAGTCTTGGCACAGGCCAGGAAACTGTTTGCTGGCTCGGATAATCTACAGACAGCTATCCAGGGCTTGTAAAGCAGCATGACCGAACATCAAAACCGTCACATACTGTGATAGCAATATGTTGCGCCGGGTCAAAATTCAGAGTTATTGAAATGCTTGATCTCTTGTTATTAAAGCGAATGTGTGCAAAGAGGCATTGCTAAGGCTCTGGACTCCTGGCAGCAGCACGGTCTATAGGTCTTCAATATGCTTGTGAAGGACTTTCGATTTTGGCTGTGCAATACGGAGAAAATGTTTCAGTAAAATCGTGTTTCCTCTATGATTTTGCAATGATATTGAGCGGTTGACTATGTGGCTTTAAAAAAATATTACCAGAGTGAGATGTTTATAAATAAATCAGTGTTTTTAGGATATAATGAATAAGAAGGTAAAGTTAAATAATAAAACTGTTTCAGAAGCATTGAGGCTTCAATAAATTACATCATATTAAATCAAAGTACTGAGTCTTTAAAACCAAGAGAAGAAAATACTTATGCCATTTTACAACAACAATGCGTCATCGATAATTGTAAGATAATTTTTTGTCTCATGGCACGACATAGTATCGATATGTTGACTAGCCAAACAAGAAAAATTGCAAAAACCCCTAAAAAAGCATAGTAGGGCCCCTTTAACAGTAGAGGCTTAAGGATTACAAAGTCTGACTGAGGCTCCAGGTGATAAGACATCTTCCTCAGCTGAATGCAAGGGCTTGATAAACGTGCAGGACTATGCATCTTAATCAAGATAAGGAAGCCACAACCAATGGAACAGTGGCAGGAAATGTCTACAGTTTCGGTGTGTGGTTCCTGACATCTACGTTTGTCTCGAGAGGACTTTTTTATTTGGGGATTCTCAGTATCAGTCCCTGTCTGAAGGGATCAATACCAAGGCGAGAGCAACATCTGCCAGGGACATCTTTAGGTGGAAGACAGGAAAGGCCAACAGAGCACACTATAGGCAAACAATGCTGGGAGAAAATGAAAAGTAAACCGGTCTGTATTAGCTATGATATCTCTTCAAACTCACTGTTTGGATAGCATTAGATGTACTGTTATTTTTCAACACGCAATTAAATGTGCAAGCTTCAAACCATACTCCAGCTGACTGCAAATGGCATTTAAGACAAAAAAGAGGCAGTGAAATACCAAAAGGTAAAGATACTAATGCAAAAAAAAGGTTTACCTCAAAGACAGCTAAAAAACAGACTGCCCATTGACTGCTTCAGCATTGCAATACAAAAGCCACATTCAACAATAATTGAGGTACTGTGACTATAAGAACAGCAGGCAACAGACCCATGCTCACTAATATCACCAATATGAATTGTCAGACAACTTAAATTATAACAATTAATTGGTTAAGTCAATTAATAGTATCCGTAGCATAGGTGGCTTGAGAACAAAAGCATAACGGACTTCAATTCTAAAAAATAAGCTATGTTTTTGTTGCTTTTTGTGAAATGTATTGTATTTTCTCATTAACCATGCTTTGTGGATGTGTGCTTTAGGAGCATTCATACACCACATGTCCTCCTGGTTAAATTGTTAATAGGAGAACAAGATTGCCTATCATCTTTATCCAGCCATTGAATTTTGATGTTAAAGTGCAATACTTTAGTTCATTTAAGTTTGAAATGCACAAAAGGTCTTCTTTTTATATATTTATATACATATTGAAGGAATGTGTAATATTACAATGTCTGTTTTGTCTAATATGGTGCAGCCTAACATGTTTCAATAGCGGAGTCGTAGCACAACGTGGATTTTGAAAGCAGTGCTCTTGCAATTTAAATATGTGCAATAAAGATATATAGTCATTTACACCTATGAATAATTCTGATAAAAAAGATCTCAATATCAGATCAAAGTAATAGTGATTATCACATTTGCTCTAATTATGCAGGATCATTTGTATCCAGCCAGTTCGCATTTAGTTTATTTGTACCCTCTTTGAGGAAATAGTACTTGAAAACGGTACTTGTGAAGGAATTTTAACCATTACAACCCCAAATGCACACCAATGTCAACACAGAAACCCCCAGTATAACACATCCCAATTAAACCCTTGACTGCTATATGAGATGCATCACATACAGAAAATGCAGGGTATCTGACTGGTATCTGATGCAGAGCTGATTGTAGTCATGGTATATCTCAGATAAAAACAGTGTCAGATTTAATATATTAGATATAAAAACATTTCATTAAGGTGGTGGACAGAGGCAGCAATGGAGTTGCTCAAAAAGCACTTTTTCCAATAGCAACTTTCCTGCTCGCGTCTGCTTGACAGCCCATGTAATGTGAACAGATCGCCCCGCTACGGTTTGAAAACATTTTTCAAAGACCAGACTGCACTTTTATTTGTTTGTTGGATTGGTTGGATGCTTTTCTAACTCTTCCTTTTCATCCTGTGGTTAGAAATGATTGAAGGCTATCCCTGGACGATCCCTGAATTGTACTGTATGTCTGTTCTGATTATAGCATTTGGGGCAATAGTTCTCTATTCTTCATTATCCCAAATAAATAATAAAACAAGACAATGTTCTCAAACGTAGCCATTGTAATGTTAAAATGGCCTTGAATCCCAAACACAATTTACTCATTCCTGTCACGTCACATAATAAATATATTATTAACTTTTCTCCAATTTAATATACGTTAAATTGAACACATTCACCATAAGGTACAGTGATATACTGTATGTTTCATAGGATCTTACCGATGACATGACAGACACATTTCCATTTTAAAAATAGACAGGATCTTTATTGATGATTTACATGTTCTCTAAAAAAAGAACATGCCCACCTGTGGAGTTTGGATAACAACACAGCTCATGTGCAAAGCTTCTCTTCCGGTAGTCATGGTGTGGAACAAACAGTTCATGCAATTATAGATACTCAGGGTAATCTGTGACAATTTGCAATCAGTAATGACATTAATATTCAGTACAGGATGGAGTTTGATGTGTAGCAGAGTAAGTATCATAGAGTTAAATGACTAAATAAATCAAATATAGGCTACAGTTAACAAGAAATGTTTTGTTGAATTACATTTACTAATAAAAGTAACGAGGATTTCAAAAAATGTACGTCCCAATGTGATGTTTTCTGTAGAGAGCTTATATTGAATTAAATGTGTTGCTCTTGTTTAATCTAAATTCAATTAATATCAAGAGTTTATAATAATAAAAGGTTTAGTGATTAGTGTTGAGAACTGTTTAAACCCTGGTTTATTTTACGTTTTAAAATATTTAATGTTGTATCATGCAGTGTAGATTATGTTAGAAAGTAGGCAAAAAGTGTTTAAATGTAAAATATCAAATCATTTCGATAGTGACATTGTATAGGTGACTTACCATTTTAAATAATAACTTACTGTAAAATACTACATTTCTAAAGTAACATTTTAACTTGTATTTTATAGGCTTTTATATACAACCTCTGGAACCTTGTAAAGAACCACTGGCATTGAAGAGAGAATGCAACAGAAAGCACGATAGCATTGAGCGTTGAGAAAAACTAATATCCTGCAATCAGATGGTAACCTCGCCTGATCAAAGAAGAAATGTGAGTATTCAAAGTGTCTTCTCTGACCTTGAAAGTTTAAATGAAGGCAACGGTTGCTTTCTTCTAAAGCTGAGGCTTCAGGGAGGATCACTTGTTCTTTCACTGTGAACATATAGAAAGACTCACTTTCCTATATTCTATACACTATGTTACATCTTCCTACACTCTAGTAGGGTTGTCTGTGTTATGTGCTTGCTAGCCCTTTGTTTCTGTTTAAGTCCCCTGCCCTCATTCTTCATATGGACACATCAGTTGGTTTTGTTTGCTGCATTTTTACTTTTTGTTTCAGTGCTTTGTTGTTTAGTTGAACATAAATATGTCTTTTATAACATCAAACCTCATCTGGTGTCCCATCTTTGTTGCATTATTTGAGCTGGGCTGTAGCAGTTGGGGGCTCGTCTGGGATTTATCTTAAACAGTTAGATTAGTTCAGTTGAATTTGTTGATTTAAAAAAAATGGCTTGATGGGGTAAAAATAACTTATGAATCAGATCAACTGAAGCCTAGTAAGCAGGTTCACCTCGTGCAATCTTCTTGTCACGGAGACAAGGAAGAGTGAGGCAAGTTTTGCTACTTTAATGTAAGCAGCTGTACTGAAACTACAGGGTCGTATCTTGTACGCAATGTTCCGTTTTTTGGTCACTGTAGGCTTAAGAGCGGATTCTCCTACAGTTTGTTGAGGCGATAAAAGTGTCGACCTGCCACTTTGACTCCACACTTTCAAAGAACTATCAAAGAGTGTTATCTGTCTTGAGCACTTCAGAAGTTGCATTTGGGGCATCAATTGCTGGTTGCTTTGCCGGGCTTGCAAGTTACAGTGCAGTGTTATCTGTCTTGAGCACTTCAGAAGTTGCATTTGGGGCATCAATTGCTGGTTGCTTTGCCGGGCTTGCAAGTTACAGTGCTGAAGTACGCACAACAGTTAGCACCTAAAGATTAGGATGGATAGTTTGTTTCCAATGGGGGGCAGGGAGTTATGGCTGTTTTGTTATCTGGCTTTAAGTGTGTTGTAGGGATTTTATTCTATAAAACTAAAATAAGTGCTCAGTGAAATTGGTGTATGCCCTACCAGACTCCAAATGACACATTCATATAATTAATCCATTGAAAATGTGAGGGTTATAGGATACTGGTCGTTCTTTATCAATACAACTCCAGTGGAATCTACATTCATCGTAGGTTGGAATCTTTATTGAGAGATCGCTGAGTGGATTTTTTGGGTTTTTAATCTATGGAGGATAAAGAATCAAGGACTTCCTTTTCAGAACACTGATAAAAAGGAGAGCTTCTCGCTTAGTGTACTTCATTTGGAGCTGAAGATGAAGTTTCAGTTTTTCAATTTGTACCATTTCATACAGGATAATCTTAATAGAATCTTCAGAGTGTGTGTATGTGTGTGTGTGTGAGGGTCTTTGTGTGTGTTTGAAAGAGTTGAGACAGAGAGAAACACAGGGAAAGACAAAGAGAAAAGGAGCTACTTCTCATCAATCTAGCAGACGGTCATCAATGTTCGTTTGTACTGCTCTCTTGAGGCAAACAGTCTAAGTGTGGTTCAGCTATAAAGTAAATGGAATGGCTTCTTCTGCTCTTTGTATGAAGGTCATCTAGAGAACTATTTAGTTTGCGTGGTATAAACATAGTTGCAGCTTGTATTAAGAAATGATAGGCGCGAACATCAATGATTCGTAAGATTTAAGTTGTTTAATGATAGCATTTAGACCAGGGGTGCCCAACCAGTCGAGATTCCCAGTCGATCGCGAGATGTGTCCAAAAATAGAACAGCAATATTCTGTTTTATCGTTAATGTCCTATATAACATAATCTTCCTGTACCAGAATAATGCACTTGAACGCATCAAAGCTCTGTGATTGGCGTGACCCCATGAGTCGGGGCGTGGCTGGTTGGCAGCACTAGTTCGCTGACGTTGTCCGTAGCAACAGGAGTGACAGTCCGCACACACACAAGACCGCAATTATGGCAGAAGCAAAAAAGCCCAAAATATATAATTTTCACTCCGAGTGGGAGGATGATTATTTTTGTATCTATTCCAATTCAAAGTCCATCTGTCTCATCTGCAATGCGAGCGTGGCTTTATCGAAGAAGGGTAATTTAGGAGCGGCATTTCAAAACAGTGCACAAACGCTACGAGACGGAATTCCCTCCTAATTCTGCCCTAGGCTCCCAAAAGGGGAGGGGCCTGAAAGGACAGCTAAATGCACAGCAGACCATTTTCACCAGGCCCAACAACAAGAGCAAGGCTGCTACCATAGCATCTTATCGTGCCAGTCACGTTTTTGCGAAACACATGAAGTCTTTCAAAGACGGCGAAGTTGTGAAAGAAGCATTCCGGGAGGCTGCCGGCGCGCTTTTTGGGGGACAGTAAAAATAACTGTAGCATTTCAACAGGTTTTTGACATAATAAAAACTCAAGTTAGATACCGTTATTAATCAGCTGTAAGCTTTAGTTTGTTTGAACTTATTCATTATAATTATTGTACAAAATGGTATAAGAATGCAAACTTAAATTGATTATAGTCTATTATCAATTCAGGTTAAGAAACTAGTGTTGCTTGCATCCTATTTTAAAGGCATTTCTTTTTATTTTCAAC
>NW_011338040.1:43443-52362 GCF_000735185.1 Notothenia coriiceps
TAACACAGCTTTAAGGCTACCCATGAGAGTTTTTAGATGTATGTGAATCTGGGAGTCATTAGATGACCAATCCAATCCAGGAGTTTCTGACACCGCCCAAAATGGTAATGGATGACATTAATACGTTCGTCACACGTTTGCTGTTGCAGTTGCTATTATCATAGAAAGACGCGCCAATGACTAACTGGGAGATGGCTATTACCAACTTGTCATTCAACAAAAACAATGATAAGTTGTGATAAGTAACCGTCACCGCTACTCATATGCTCTGCTCCAAGCAAAACAAGCACTTGCAAGTGACTGCATCTGTGATTATGTATAGACCCATACACAACAGAAACAGTTGCAGGGTGTATGGTCTTCAACGATGATGTCTGCTCGGCAGCATTGTTTTCGCCATTACTACTCTGTGTAAATCAAATCTCCGAACTTAATGCCCGGAAACATAAGTGCTCAACGCTATGACAGTGCCATGCTAAGCATGCTCTATGCTTTTTAGCAAACGGTGAATGTGTACTCAGCAATGATAAGAATCCTCTTACTGTCAGAGACGAGGCACAGTTCGAACGTAGGGATTCATGCGAATATGAGTTAATGAACTCTTACGACGAATGATCATGGGGAAATGTCATACTCCCTCTCTGGGCCATTTCCCGCAAGTGTAACGATGGTCTCGAATCAGTTGAGGCTTCATCTGACGAATTCACAGTATAAATCGGCGACCGGTTCTTGTTGCATGTTCCCACCTATAACTGCATCCTGTACGACACTTTCTGCTCCCAATCGCAATCATGCCCACGTGCTATTGACCTGTTTTTCTGGATCTTATGCTACTATGCAACTATTTTGTGAAAGAAAAACATGCCTTGGCCGGAAATTGACGCTTTTCAGTGGTCTTCTGCAATGTTACGGGTCTGATAACTGTGCTTCGCAGCTGCGTTATCTGCTCAGCTATGGACCGCTAGCAGCTCGTGCAATGAGGTACGCAGAGCAATTAACGTCACAGTTTTCCTCGTGTGGATAGGACGTACTTTCAATGGCACGAACTTGACATTAGTGTTGTTCTTTTCGGACAGAGGCTAATCTCGATGCATAGGCTGCAGACAATGTGCTCAAACTTCTACAAAATGAGGACTGTCAGGAAGGACTCCATGCATTACTGCTGTAAAGTTCGCCAAGTCTACTTTGACCCGATTTAGCTTCAGCATCACCCTTAACGAAAGGTTGTTGCAGTTAAGGCCGTTTCCAGCCATGGCTACTTCCTGCCATGGATCTCTTCGTACAACTGTTGCTTCGATTTAATTGAGCGAGCAGAAAGTCTCACATTACGGTTGTTTCTCGTTAACTAACACAGTCGCGTACGACATTCCTTGGTTAATTGTTCAGTCTTCTCAGAACAATAAAACACCAAATGTTCCAGAACCTCTCACTTAAGTGCACACTTCTTTAGTAGCTAGCGGATGAAACTCATCTTACCTAATCCTTACCAGAGCCCGCGAACATTTCGCACCAGATTTACACCTCATTTATTAAACTGATTGTGCACCAACTCACTGATGAGATATCTAGAGCCCTTTCATCTTTATGGCTGTTGCTCTGTACATGTTGTGGTCATCCTGCAGAGGTTGGATTCCTGAGGTTTTGCAGCAATTACAGTAAGGAGACAATGCAAATGGACTGATTCAAGCTAAGTTTCTCCTCTGAACATGCATGCCCAGCACTTAGTCTATGCTTTGGATCTCTCTAAGTGTGATCATTACGTTATGTAGACTCCAGTATCTGACTGCTGCTTTACTGTCGCTTCATTGACCATCATTAGCTTCAGTAAACATGGCACGGTCTTCTCTTTCTCAGTGAGTGGTTCTTGCCCATGAATATGGATTACAACAGGCAAGGTCATGATAGGGTTGGTCCATCTGTGTGCCTACACCTTACCTTTGCACCACGTAATTGTGCAAGGATGGTCTCATACACACATTAAGAAGGCATCATGCCACAAAGGGACTTTGGACAAGTCACACGTGTTATTAGTAAATACGTTTCCACCAGATTGACGACCTCATGAATCGACTGAGAGGCAAGCTAAAAACGTGTAACTAAGCCTGTCATCAAGTCGTCTAAGTGTCGAATGTGTTACAGTTAAAATGCCACTGTTATACATCATATATCGGATTTTTACAGTTTTTCTCGAATGCTAACACACTTTTTTTTATATATGGCTCAGTTTCTCAGAACACTAAACACAATTCACAAAACCCCACACCCAAATTGCAAAACACCTAATTTCTCCTGCTAAATTAAGAACTGCACTCAAAACTACATAAACACTTACCAAATGCAAACTTTAGCACCAAATATAACACACTTCATTCACAATACTAGATGGTTTGACCACTGCTGAGCATCATCTAAGCACTACAGCATCTTTTATGGGCTATGCTCTGTACATAGAGGTTTCTACAGAGAAAGATTGCTTGAGTATACAGAAATACAGTAAATGAAGAAATACAAATGACTTGTTGAAAAAAATCATATTTTATTCAAAGATAACATTGTGCAACATGCATCTCAGCACATAGTTACTCTGCTTCGGATCTCTCTAAGTGAGATGGCATTGTTTGCCAAAACCCAGTTTGTAACTGCTGCTTCCTGTGCCTCATTGAAAATCATTAGCCTTCCACATAGACCTCTTTGTTTCTCAGTCCTTCAGATAAACAACAAAGATATAGTGGTTGGTCAGTGTCTGTGTTGCATAAAAGTAAGTTTACCACAGTACATTGTGCAGGATTTTTGTACAGTTATAGTATGTAACATGCCAACAATTCAATTACAGTAATGAAGTAAATACGTTTCACACAACAGATATAAGCACTGATATATCATGAATTATGCAGAGCTAAAAACTGGGAACTAACCTGTTTTCAAGTCTAAGTATCCAGATTACAGAGGCGGCAGTACATCAGCTTAGATTAGGCTGAACCCTCTGAACGTCCTCTCTCATCGTCAAACCATGGTTGATAACATTTCATTTCATTAGAGAGTATTCTTCTTTGTCCACGTCCTCTCCCTCCAACTCTACCTCTACCTCTCATTCTTCCTCCTCTCACTCTGACACCACCTCTTCCTCCTCCTCTCACTCTCAGCCCACCTCTTCCTCTTCCTCTTGCTCTTCCTCTTGCTTCCATGTTGGCTTCCATTGTTGCTGTAAGAAAGTACTCACCTGTGGTCTTTTTATAGTGCTAACATCCTGATTGATGAGCCAACAATTATGCCATCAGGTGTTTGGTCAGGTGGAACGTGTTTCTTGATCATTGATCCATGTGTGAGGCATTTTGAATATCAGTGTTTTAAACCTGCTAACACGTGACTTTATGTCAGATTCCTGTGTCTTATGTGGAGAAACGTGTGCAGTGGTTTGCAAAAAGTGCCATGTTGATTTGCAAATTGTGTGAAAAGCTGAAAACGTGTTTAGAGTTTTGGAGATTTGAGCCGATGTTTTGCTCTTTGAGTGTCGGTTAAAATAATTGTGCTTTATGTAGAATTTTAGTGTGTTAGCAATCGAGAAAAACTGTAATATCAAGGACATAAACTCATGTTTACAATATTAACTCAATTGCGAGGTAAGATTTACTTCTAAACAATTTCACAAGAAAGATTTGACAAAATGTTTAAGACAGTTTTCAAACCTTAAAGTTGCAGTAGAATGTATAGGTAAGTGTTAGGGCTATGGGGATTACTTGGGTTAGAAAAATTCATTGTTTTTGGTTAAAGTTATACTTCATTAAGATTACGGAAACTCCATCATATTGGTAATGCTTAGAGTACTGGTGAAGTGTTGATTGAGAGGTATTAATCAAATGCTAAGGACACCCAGCCCTAGCCTTAATGGATGTTGTAATTCATCTAGAACATGTACAACTTTAAAACTGCAAGTAAATGAAAGGAAAAGGCATAAACATTTGCAAAAAGAGTCTCGAAATCAGCACTTCCTTACAAGAGACAATCACTAGCCCGGATTAAACAGCCACCATCTCCCTGTGGTCTTTTCCTTAAGAGCACCCAGCCTCTTGGAGATTTTGTGCCTGTGCCCCTCCCCCCTCAGACAGCTTTGAAGAGAGAAGGATGTCACACATCCAGCCACAGCGCTCACTTTGCATGTCCCCTGGCTAATTCCCCCCTCCCCTAGTTCCATTCCACTTGAAAGGCGTTGCTCCAAAATACATTAAAAAAAAGAACACTTTCATTTTACGCTCCCTCTCCTCTTTACCTCATCAGTTTTTAAGGAATCATTAAGAGCTTAAGTGCAAGCAGGCGTACAGCACAGAGGGAGATCTCAATGAAAATACACACTGGGTCTCATATTCCAGTTAAGTCTTTTGACTCCCGCCTTTTTTTCTCTCTCTAGCAAATCCAGCAGGAGCAGCAGCTGGAAATGTGTATATCATGAAATTCCCTCTGGCCTTAAATTATTAAATCTCTGTGATCAAGCAAGATAAAGTTTTTAAAGAATTGAATTATTAAGGGGGTTTTATATTTCATAGAAAGCTTTCTGTTTCTTTCCAATGCAGCCTTTTAACTCAAAGTGTTGTACTTTTGAATGGGAAGGAGACCACGCTGCTGTTTTCAGCCAATAAACAAACTACTATAATTGGATATGGGGGGCTAATGAGGGCCAGATATTATGTTTCTCTCTGCTTGGCGCTTGTGTAACAAAACTAAAGAACAGAAAAACACGCTGTTTATCATCATTTGGAAATGCGCTGCGGTGAGAACAGCTGCTCTGGCAAACCTCTCGGTGAGAAGTATTTCCACTTATTCAGTGCAACAGCCTCTCAAATATCTCTGAGGGGCAATTTCATGCCCTCTTCCCTCAATTGGCGGGTCACCCTCAAAAGAACTCCTCCCGCAGAGGCTGTAGGGGAGGATGATGCATGTACTGAAATGTTGTAAACGTTGCTTTTCACCCACCGCACTTCTTCCTAGTGTACACGCAGTAATACTGCCATACGACACAAACCCTAATGAGCGGTGTATCATTAGCAACATCTGGAGCTTGGATTAGCCCTGCAGCAAACACAAATAGAGATCTTCCATTTTAAAAGGTGTCACAACAAAAAACACCATTGTACAGCATGTTTTTGAAAGCGTGTGCATGTGTTTGTCTTTTCGATGGAGATGGGGAGACGCCTTTTATATAAAAGATCCACCCCTTCTATTGCCCTAAATTGAATTGTATAATCTCCTACCTGCCCCCCCTCCCCCTTTTCATTTTGCCACAGGCTTTGGCAGCCCCTGCGTGCCTCATCCTCAGATAACAGTAGCATCAACCCACCCACCTTCACTTGTTCTGTCAAAACCCACAAACATCTCATTCTGACACGGCTTTTATAACTTCAAAATCCAGCACGAATACATAACCGTCCTAAAATGTGTTTGGGTTCTGAATGGGAGTTAGTGTAATTGCAGTATTGTGACATTACTACGTGACACAGTGTAAGTGCATTTAAAATATACATTCCTCCTGCCCACACGCACTCACACAGTCTCTTGACGAAGTGCAACTATGCAACTTTACACATACGAAGATGTGTAACAAAGCGCTCAAGTCATTAAGGCAAGACACCAGAGGCAAAAATATTGTTTATTTGTTTGTTCTTCTTTCAGATAAGCTGGTAGAAGACAGTTCAAATACACATTTAGTCTTTGTTGTAGAACACTTTTTGTGCCTGCAGATTTCTCTCTTACCGAAAGATAGCATTACTTAGAGTTGATTTACATACACAGAATGCCAAAAAACACTAAACTTAAGTTGCAACTATTTTGATAATCAATTTATGCAGCATATAATAAAATGGTCATGCAACGTTTACTTATTGTAGCATTATCTGAACTTTTAAATGACAGGATTTGTTTCTTTTGTTGATGTGATAGTTGAGTGTAAATGTTTTTGGGGTTACGATCTATCTCTGTCTAAGGGTGTGACAAAACGATCAATACTCAGAGACGCCATTTGGGACTTTGTGATCGGCCTTTTTTGTGTAATTTTCTGACATTTCTATAGTGATTACCCAGAGAAAGATATCTTCTAGTTGCAGACAAACTGCCCATACTGGTCGGAAACAATCTCTTTGTCGCACCCACTCTGTTTATGGGGGGCAATTCAAAGTCTTGTTCTTGTGTTTGAATCTCAAACTGTCTTTACTTGTGTTTCTGCTGACCGTGTGTACTCATGGCGGAAGGAAACCTCCTTTTGATTTCATTGCCGAGGGTGGTATACCACCTGATGGAATATGTGCATTGATGAACTCAGACTGAAGAGTTATGTAATACAGGTGGAAAACACAATTTGGAATAAACAACTAGATGCGATTAGTAATGTCACTGAACCACTGTTTTGTGTTTGGGCCCTTTGTTGGCTGTGTGACAAGGGCTAACAGGATTTGTATAACAATTAATATCAAATCGGGATATGATTGATTGCAATATGACTCTGAAATATTACTCACATTATCATTAAGAATATAATAACATGTTCATGGAGTGACCTTGGAAGAGGATCTGTACCGAACAAGGACTTCTTAATAAGTGTGTAGAATACCGTTTGTTGGCCGGGACTTCTCTGGAACAGCACAATACTTAATAACAAATTATAGTTTCACATATTTATTTATTTAATGTGCAACCCTTTTTGGAACCACTGTACTGAATGAATAATACCTTTAAGAATCTTGAGAATAATTGTCTGACCCATACTTCTACAGAAAATTAGCCTATCAACCCATTTTCTTTAATAAATGAAACCTTCCCACATTGCACCTTTAGTTACGTTTTTGCAGTGTTATCTACAGCTGTGATCCAACTGAGTTAAGCTCACATGGGAAAATATACGCTGCAGGAAACCAGCTTGAATCTAGTGGAAAGAAGGAGGCTCCATGCTTTTCCTAGTGCTATTTATATCATTATGAGGTTGGGGGGATAATGTGCAATCAGGCAAGCAGTGGCACGAAATCACCTCCGTAAAGAGAGAGCTGGGATGCAGCCCCTTAAGGACAGACAGCAGTGACCAGTGTAATCTAAGAATAAAGGATGGATACAAAGGGAAACTGTGAGGAGGCGCACATAAAAGCCCCTTACATGTTTCATTGTTCTCGTCAAGAGAGACAGGCATTCGGAAATAGTTTATAGTCTGTGTTTATGTGCTTTCATGAATTTGACAATATGAGTGCTTTGGAAGTAGTTTATGCTGTTCGTTGTTCCGTGCTCAGAGGCATTTTGGGATAAAAACATTTCCACTCAGTTAGAAACAAATATGTAATTTCCACACCAAAGCTCCCAGTATAATCTGAATCACAGTGTATAACATTCAACACAGTCTATTTTTCATCGTATTGACCTTCTAGCTGTTTTCCTGAAAATGAACCGTGTCTGCGGTCCCATGTTATTTTTTTATTTTTTGCTCCTGTCACATGAATTTTAATTTCACAAGTCTCTTTCTCCACAAATGTTTGAATTATTAAAGTGTGGTTTTCAGAAGGGAGCAGATACATTTGTGTAGATCACATCTTTTTGAATGGTGCCCTCAAGGCATAGTGTTCGTAGAACCAGGCAGCAGCAACAGCCGCCCACGGAGGCTTTGCCTATTAAAGAGCACTTTTGAAAAGTTTACATTTGATTAATTTGATGGACCTAAGAATAGTTTTCTTAAACTGAGATTAGGAAAGCGAATCAAATGCGAGGTGGGGTTTAGGCAACGGTCCTAAATCGAGGTATTTAATACTCAATAATCGGGCCTTTCATAGGGATTAATTTGGCCCCGCCTCCAACATTGTGTCCAGTTTTCTTTATACATTCATGGTCATACAAGTCATACAGCTGGAGGAAGCCATTAGAAGACACGGACAATGTGTTTCTAAAGGACGGGAGACAAATATTTCAGGAATGCTGTGGCATTTAAACAATGTTCACTTCACAAAAATATCCCACACACCATTAAACCCTCAATAGCAACATGAGCTATTGATGGATAAATCCATTATGTTATGTTGTTTACAGCAAATTCAGACCCTACCATGAATATTGCAGCTAAGATAGAAGGTCCTTGGACAGTCAAGGCTTTTCCCAATCCTCTTTTGTCCAATTTTGAAGATACTGTTCTAGTAGTAGCCTCAGTTTCCTGTTTTTAGCTGGCAACAATGGGTTTTCTTTCATTTTCAGGGTTTAAAGAGTTGCACTTCAAGCAATGCTCTTATGCGTACCTTAGTTGTATTGAATAAAAAATTACAGTTATTGTTTATCAGCTTGGATGTTGGCCCTTCGCCACCTGCCATCAACAAGGCCGTTTGAGCTGCCATCCACTGCATATTTTCTCTCATTTGGATCGTTCTTTCTAAAGCCTAGAGGTGGTTGTGCGTCGAAACCCCATTAGATCGGAAGTTCCTGAAATACTCAAACCAGCCTCTCCAGCATGCCACGTTCAAAGTCACTTAAATCACCATCCCTGGAATGATGTGGTTATGTTTTATGTATACTGTAGTGGTGAGTCTATTAAGTGGTTCGATTGAGACACATTTCAGGTGACTTTTACAGAAATGCTTGATATTCAATGTCTCTTTGATATTGAATCCTTGGATTGCTGATGTTTCCAATTATTAAGAATTATCTAGCTTATTAGCATAACAGGGCCCAGTTAAGACAATTACAAAATCCGCCAAGCTCAATCTTTAAACATAGCAGGAATGAATGTCTTCTGTGGAAAATAAGTTACAGAAATTCCACTGCAATTCCTCAGTTGGCTATACTCAAATGTAAAAAAATCAATCGGACAGCTGCAGCTTGTCTTGAATTGTGCTGCCATGTGTTTCACTGAAACCGAGAAAGTGGAGCACATCACACCCGTCCTTGAATCTCTGCACTGGCCTC
>NW_011338041.1:0-2085 GCF_000735185.1 Notothenia coriiceps
AGGCCCCTGGTGCGGAGTGCACAAAGCAGACTCTTCACAACGAAGGATCACTTCTTCTTCAAGGCAGGGAAGGTTTCGCAGTACGTAGTCTACTGTCCCGCAGCTGCTGCCTCTCTGTTGGACTCCGGTACTGCACCTTACTCACGAGACGTTGTAAAAAATGGGTGGGGGGCGAACGCAGTAACCACTCCGCCAACGCCACAGTCACCCCCGTCGTGCGGGCCGGATGAGAATGTCTGGCAGGCCGGATGTGGCCCGCGGGCCGCCAGTTGGTGGTCACTGACCTACAGCTTCAAGTCAGCATGAAGTCATGGAGCAGGCCACACCATCCAGCTCTAGAGGCATTTCTGTGCTCAATTTCTGTCACTTTGTATTCATGTTGGGAAACTTTGTTCACATGTTATGTCTCTTTTTGACTATTTGGAGTTTTTATCTTTGAAACTCTAGATATTTAGCCTCTTTGTGTTTTCTGTAATCCCTTTGGTTTTTCCCAATGTGGCCGTTAATATCTCCCTGGTTCATCACATGGAGACGCTCTGATCAGTAAACTATGGACAACAGACCTATCAGCTGAGATTAGAAATGTGCACCATGTACAGTAACCTGGTTCATGTTTCTCAGAGTTACATAAGATGCTGACGCTCTGTAATGAAATAGACCTTATTTCAGGTGAGTGCCAGGTAAGAGACACTTTGAAAAGCTCTTCTTGAAAGCAGTTCAGCCTCTTTGTGTTGTCCTTTATCAGCAGGTGGTGTTTTTACGTCTCTCTGTAGTAACTTAGTCCCTTGGTGTTCATTCTGTGTCTCTTTGTAGTCACGTTATGCTTCATTGTAGTCACTTTGAGCATCTATATTCATTTATAAAACGGGCAAGCCAAATTAAGCAATCTGATTGGTTCTTAGCTGTGATATGAGCGTATATCACGGGTAGAATTGTAGTTACTTTTCACAAGTCAGTATCCCTCCGCGTCTGAGAAAAAGATACAGCTGTTACATAACCCTATCCAGTTCTTATTATACATCCATGGCTTCACGTTGGTAACCTACTGCTTTCCTGTAGTAGCGGGCAGGTACCGGTAGGTGGCACTGCAGGGGCCCGGTACAGCACCCTGGAAAAGACAGAAGAAGAACATGTCGTCATTGTTTTGGTCTGTCTTTTGTGCAGATTGGATGGTAGAATACATGCAATCTTTTAAGCTTTTATTTTCCAAATACTAAGGTGAGTTCAGCAGACTGATAACAGAAACCTGCTGAAACAGGACGGTTATTACAACGTTATTATAGCGTAATATGACACGTGAGATCTTTTACTGCAGCTTTCACTTTCCATAGCTAACATTAGCATACTGGGACGCTTATCTGTCTGGAATAGGATAACTCGATTAAAAATGTAATGGAATAACATTGTTTGAAGAGTAGTGTAAAGTTGTTATAACTGCATTTGACCGTCCTTTCAAAAATAACGACATGATTCAGGTGAAGAAGCAAGGAGTGTCTGCATCGACCTGTTCACAAAGCAGTAGTTATTATTACTTTTATTACTATATATTACTATTATACGTGCAATTAAGTACACTTTTGAGGTTCTTTACTTTTTTTTGTAACTTCAGTTACTTTATAGATGTGGATGTATTATGTGAAATATAATCAAGTGTTAAATCAGACTTTAGTTCCACCTGGAGTACATTCACAAGCTACCCTGCATTATAAAAAGTCATTCAAACTAGCTGCACCTTTACCAGCTTTGAGAACACTTTAATGATCAATCATTATAAAACATATCATATTATTCTGAAATGGACCAATCTGCACAATGACTACTTTTACTGTCGCTCCTTTAACTAGATTTTGATTCTAATACTTTTGTACTTTAGTAGAAAACATTTGTTAGAGTAATAACTTTGACTTGTAACAGAGTATTTCTACACTCTGGTACTTCTACTTTTACTCAAGAACAAGATCTGAGTACTTCTCCACCTCCGCGTGTAACCTGTACGTTTGCAGAGACATAAGTGTGAAGATGTGGGTCAAATGCTATTTATAAGCAATAACAAACATAATGGAAGCTGTATACGTATATTAGTGA
>NW_011338042.1:0-1648 GCF_000735185.1 Notothenia coriiceps
GGAATCCCCAGCTTCCTTTCCCTCTGCAATCTCCATTGTGTGTGTGTGTGTGTGTGTGTGTGTGTGTGTGTGTGTGTGTGTGTGTGTGTGTGTGTGTGTGTTTGTGTGTAGGATAGGCCCCCGCCTGTGTGTGCGTGTGTGTTGAAACACATCTCCGCCCTTGTATCCACCCAGAGAAAGTCGGTTCGAGCCCACAATAGACTGACTCACAATCTAAAACGGCAGTCTCACTGAGGTGGAGCCTTTGGCGTCAAAAAGACTTTCAATTACAAAAGTACACACACAGGGATTTCATAGTTCCCATGAACACTTGCATCTATCACAGATAATATGAAATAATACAGATGTTAGTCCTCCAGTAGTTGTGTTCAAATTCTACCATACATCATATTTCTGTGACACTTTTATCCAAAACAACTTACAATAAATGCAATTAATGAAAACGATATGACTTCATTAAATTAGCTTTACATGTATTTATTTTATGTATTTGTTGTATTTAGCAAAGGACAGTTAAACTATATTGGTTGGCAGATTCATAACTAAGAAATTATCTAAACTATTTTTTTTTCAATCAGAATAAAAATAAAATAAAAACTATGAAATTATTTTGTATTCCATCTTATAGTTGATCGGTATCACAAACAAC
Organism: Notothenia coriiceps; assembly: GCF_000735185.1. NCBI lineage: Eukaryota > Metazoa > Chordata > Actinopteri > Perciformes > Nototheniidae > Notothenia > Notothenia coriiceps. Next base: position 650 of record NW_011338042.1, read on the forward strand.
TAATATCACGGTATTTTCCCAAATTAAAACGGTATATCACGGTATTTATAAACCATTATATTGTGCTAACTTTGCGTACCAAACAACAACAAAAGCACTATTTGAAAATGTAAACAAATCGCCCTTCCCTGAGTGCACATTTAAATACTTCCCCTGGGGACTCCTTTCACTGTCGCACCGCTCGAGCGCCTTGTGGTAGATTAAATATTCATATAATACGGTTCACTGTATTCGATATGAAACGGTGCACCACCAAGCACTTCTTCATCATAATGATTTAAATGTAATGTTCAGGTTAAATGTTTTTAGATTTAATCTGTAATGAGGTCATGCTGCAGCACCGTTATTACTCTAACGTGAAATCACTCGTCTGTTGAGAAATACAAAAATAATTTCTCTCTCAGTGACTCATTGTCCTTGGCTTGCAGAGCGGCTCAATTATAAAATCATGAGTAATCTGCGGCCAAATAAAACAGCTGGACTGAAATAGCCAACATTTAAAAGGAAACATTTACTATGTTAAAAGTCCAGTCAGACAAGAAGAGAGTGCTTTTATATTTCTATATAAATCCTCCTCCAGGTTAAAGTTTGTCGGCACGTCTGGAGTCATTTATCCCATCCTGAGTCATCCCCAATGAACACAATGTGAAACACAGACCGTACACACACACACACAAACACACACACACACACACACACACACACACACACACACACACACACACACACACACACACACACACACACACACACACACACACACACACTGCCTGACACACGCCAGACTGTGATTCACCAACACCCACACACACTCTCACACACACATAAAACAACCGCAGAGTTGAATAGTTTGAGGTTTTTAAAGGGGTCAGTATAGAATTACAAATGTAGTGTATCTACTTTAAAGAGTCCTCTCCTGCTGATGTTCAGGTGTATATCAGTATGTAGTGTCTCTACTTTAAAGAGTCCCCTCCTGCTGATGTTCAGGTGTATATCAGT